>NC_056732.1:80554952-80587452 GCF_019279795.1 Protopterus annectens | reverse complement strand
CTGGGATATGTAGCAATGTTGCCCACTGCATGTTCAGCAAAGTTGGTGGTTGAAGAATAGATGTGCTGAGCCAGAATGAAGATCTTCTTGATGCCAAAATCAAAGGAGATTAGTTGTACATCTTTTTCTTTAAAAATGTAAAAAAAAATGATCATTTATAAGACCGAGAAATGAACTGTGAAATGTTTTATTTCTGCAGTTTTATAACTTTAAACTACAAGAAATAGATGCTTTAAATAAAGTTGTGGTAAAACATTTTATTTGAGAGTCATATGGCAATGTTTGACTATGAAAAGCAACACATAAAATAATGGCTGCCTGCTTCACATGGTTTCAGTGTATTCATACTGAAAATAGAAAATCATCCTCTTCCAGTCTAGAAAGATTAAGTATTGTCAAGAGAGGCCATGAATAAAGAAGCCAAGAAACAAATATGCATCCAAACTTCAGAAAGGCTTTTCTATAGTACACTGGCAAAAAGCATTAGGTCACATAATTATGTTGCTCTTCTCCTAGGTAACAGCAATCACATAATTAGTCTGCATACATATTGGTGGGGGGAGAGCAACTCCCTCACATCAAGGGTGCAGGAGACTTGCCCACTGAAAAAAAATGCTTTCACTGTTTGCTGCTAATTAAATTAATCACACTTAAATTTTCTTAGTTTTAGGAGTGCATTATCAAGTCTTGAACATCTGATAGGGTACCCACATTGCATCTATTGCAGATATCAATAATTTCCCTAAAATGACCCCGATTGTTCATTATTAATTTATTACATTGTTATACTACAATGTAATCTGCAGTGATTATTAAACATTATATTACAAATAGCCAGATGTAGAAGGCCTTGCTAAAGACAACAGTAGACCTTGCTAAAGGCATATTTCAAGAAAATGTATTTATTTGATTATTTATTTGAGTTTGTTAACCTGGGCTACAGCACAGTTTCTGTCTCAGCCCATGGAACAGTACAGCAATAACATTAAAGTATAGAATTAATCCAAATTGATAAAATAATACTATGTGAAGAACAGAATAATGTAACAATGAGGTTGATGCAGTTAAGCACACAGTATTTGATATTCCTAAAAAATGCATTTGACTTAAGTTGGAAGTTATTAAACTATATACAAGAGAATGAAATGTTAAGGTAAGAGTGACCTAAAGAATGAGGGATATAGATACTAAGAAAGCTATTGGGCAGAGAGAGAGAGAAAACAGGGTGTGCTTAGATTATGTGGCCAGGGGTATAACACTGCCATTTAGCAAGGTTCAGAAGATGGGGTTTAGTTAAACTTGAATGACTAGGAATAATGATATTTCTTTGAGATGGTATGGGATAGATTTCCAGACACTGGGCAGAAAATAGAGACGCGGTGATCTGTACAGCAGATCTTGGTTTTGGGGACTTGTCATGAGAGATGTGAATAAGCATGACTTCTGAGGTTGTAAATAAGTGTTCTTGTATTAGTTTAGTTGCTAAATGGGTAAATTTGTGGTTGTATATAAGTTTGAATAGTTGGACACTAATAGAAAGTTCTTTGCTTGGCTGGGAGCCATTTTGCATTTTCTAGGGTTTTGGGGTGTTTTTTATGTTTAGAGAAGACAGTGATAAACCTGCAGATTTTGTTGGTGGTTGATTGCATAACAGTGGCATTTCACTTTGATACAGATGCTACCGGGGGAGGCCATACTCCACCTGAGAAAGGAGAATGCCTTTAGTGATAGCAGATTTGATTTTGCGATGAGAAATGGGGGCAGCTTGTTGGCCCAGAATAATAGTGAGTTAAACTTTCTTCTGGTTTTGTCAAGATGGACAGTGAAGCTGAGCGATTCGTCTAGCCACAGATGTAGGTATTTGAAAGTACTAGCATTTTCTAAGGAAGTGTTGTTATGATCAAACATTTGTAGCATAGAATACGTTTTCTGGAACATTTGTTTAGTACTAAAGAGCATTTTTTTATTTGGATGTGTTAGAATTTTTTTGTTTGCAATCATTGCATTCGGAAGAGAAAATCTACTTGAAGCTCTTCTTGGGTGCTGAGGTGGAATTATTTGATCAGAATAAATCAGTGTCATCTGCAAAAAGTAACAGGTTAAGATGAGGGAGGTTAAACATTAAAAACACTCGATACTGAAGGATGCATAAATGACCTTAATAAAGGTTTATATGTTTTTGCTCTACAAACGAAATGAGATGTCTAGTATGCAACACGTATGAAAATTAAACTGTCCATAAGAAATGTAACATGGCAATGAGCATTCACTGAGCATATAATTATAATTCTTGACCATTAATTAATTTAATCTAATGATCATGAAAGTATTGACATAACTGCTTCTAGGTTTCAGAAACATGATAGCTGTAATAGTGACAAATTGGCCACTATTTACCTATTGGGAGTGACACAGCCCTAGACTCGTTAATGATTAACATAGTGAAATAGTTGTGTGAATGTATCAGTTAATTAAAAAAGCTCATAGCCACAGCAGGGCCTGTGTTGAAGGCATATATTCCCCAGTGGCTGCCAAGGATTGGGATATGAAACTTTCAGGAACTTGCCATGTGATGAGTACACGCATCAGTGCAGCTCAGTGTGTCCATCCGCATGCAGACACAGCAAGATAGGCTTAAAAGGCTCAGTACAATGGTTTCTTTTTTTCTCTTTTTTTTTTCCTTGAGCAGATTAAATGGTAGAAATGGGAATATAGAACAGTTATGAAAAAGGGGGAAGTAAACAGAGGAAAGCACATAAGGGGAACTGCTACGAAATGAAAAAGATCAAGGATGAAGAAGGTCAGTTTTTTTTTTTTTTAAAGGGGAAAGCACCCACTTTATATATATGTGTATATATATATATATATATATATATATATATATATATATATATATATAGCAAGTAGATAAGTTGGGGAAGGAAGCAAGTAAAATTGAAGGAATAGTAAGAGGTGTAGGTTAGGCAGCAGGGGTATATGTACAAACACAAAGGACAGACAGGACTGACACGGAAATGAAGCATAGTGGATTAGGAGAGATCATACAAACAGAGGGGAAGACAATGGTGGTAGGGAGGTTTGAACAACAAACAAGGGAGGAAAAAGACACAAGAGAGGGGCACTCCAGAATGGTGAATAGGGCTATTATGACCAGCAGTATCACCCTGTCAGTGTCAGACCCAGTGGGAGTCTAGACCCCACCTTGGGCACCCTCACCAATGGGTTCTGATTCTGATGGTGCAGGCAGTAGCAAGGAGGTATGTGACTTTGCCAGATGTAAAAGGAGTCTTTCCATGTGGCCCATGCAGGTTTTTAAGAATCCAGACCACCAGCTCCCCTACCACCTCTGAAAGTTGGCTGTGATGGAGTTAATGGTCCTCACCCCTTGCAGAGCCACTGGTGTGAGTGACAGTATCCCTGACTTGTGAAGTCCCACCAAGTGCATGGCTAGAGGACCTATCTGCCCTCTCTACAGATGTCTATGGCGATGCACCCATGTCAGCATGGGATATGGAAGAGGTATGTGGTGTTGGTCATCAGGAGCTGATGGTCCACAGTGGGGATGGGAGCTGTTGTGGACATTGTTGTGCAAAAAAGGAAAATAAATGTTGACAAGCAACAAAGCAACTCAGAAAAGAAATGTTATAAATAGAAAGGATAGTGATAGTTCAGCATAACCGCTTCATCAGACTTCAGTTGCTAACAGAAAGCATACCCTTTATATGACCACAATCAAGCTAGCATAATTGAAACAATTAAAAGCAATTAAGAATAAAATCCACAGAGACCTCCAGAGTACATATGTATACAATTATGTCTGTGTGAATCCACACATCAGAAACCTAATGTTTCAAGCATCTATATTTTAGAAAAGGTTTTAATGAAACTTTACTATTTAGACCAGGGGGCTTATCAGCCTGTAAACGTATAATCCATTTTTGTTCTATTTCTTCAGTTTTATTACAAAAATCTCCACCTCTGTTATTTACACCTATATGCTCAATGACAAAAAATGGAACTCATGGTCTAACCCTTCTCTCAAAACATGCTGTGCAAGTGCACTAGTTATGGAACTCATGGCCTAACCCTTCTCTCAAAACATGCTGTGCAAGTGCACTAGTTATGGAACTCATGGCCTAACCCTTCTCTCAAAACATGCTGTGCGAGTGCATTAGTTTCTTTGCTGTTAGGCATGTCCCTGTGATGTTCAGGGATTCTATCCTTCAACATTCGGTTAGTTTTTCCTATATAGAATGTGAAACAAACTTTGCAGAAGCAAAAATAAGCCACGTTCCTAGTTCTGCAATCAACATAATATTTAAAATCAGTCTTAAACTTCACAGAGGTATGTTCAAAGTGGTTACCTGTATAAATATGCTTACATGCAGAGCAGTTTCTACATGGATAAGTCCCTTTCCTATTGGATAACATTACAGCACATTTATTAGATTTGCAGCATACTTGTTTCTTTAAAGAACAATTATTCTTAAAGGAAAAAGGGGGGGTATCATGAATTACATCCTTTAATTCCTCTACAGCATGCAGAACATTCCAGTTCTTTTTAATCACTTCACAGGTTCTGTTAATGTCATTCGAAAAGGGGAGAACTACCCTGAGAAACATTAGGTTTCTGATGTGTGGATTCACACAGACATAATTGTATATATATATATATATATATATATATATATATATATATATGTGTGTGTGTGTACTCTGGAGGTGTCTGTGGCATTTATTCTTAATTGCTTTTAATTGTTTCAATTATGCTAGCTTGATTGTGCCTATATAAAGGGTATGCTTTCTGTTAGCAAGTGTAGTCTGATGAAGCGGTTATGCTGAATCGCGAAAGCGCTTACTTTTGGTCCTTTTAACAATAAATATACATTTTATTTACCTGCCGTGAGTGACCGAGGTTTCTATTTTTGATTATTCTTATTATTTTTTTTACCTTTATTGGTCACTTTCCTTGTGGGAGACTGTTTTTATTTCTTACTTTCCTTTTTAACTTGTTCTAGAGCAGAAAATATAAAATAATGTTGCAGAAACTCATTGGTATGTTTAGTCAGGACATTATTCAAATTATCCTTCCTTATACCGTACAAATGCTGATATATACATTTATTCAGACTATTAATTCTTTTTCCTATACAGAACTGGCCACATACCGGACAAATGGCTATGTATACTAAACATTTACTAAAACAATTAAGTCTCTGTTTCAAGTGAACATTGCCATAACCACTTATATATATAGTGTCACTTTCAATAATAAACGGGCACTGTGGACAATGTCCACATTTGTTCATGTGTCCTTTTATCTCGTGTGACCTGTCCCTTTCCAACAAATTCTTTATACATGAGTCTCTTTTATACACAATACATGGTTTTTCACCTACCTTTTTTTTACAATTAATATCACTTGTTAGTAGGGTCCAGTTGTAAAGAACATCCCTAATGTTATAAAATAGGGGACTAAAAGTTAAAACCATAGCATCTGTGAAGGATTTAGTCCCCCCTTCCTGAGTATCCATCCTTGTTACGTAGTCACCTATTATATTTGAATCTTGTAATGCCTCTAATAACGGGACAAAATGTCCACTTAATCTTTTTGCCTTAACCTCATCCAATATGGGGTCAGCAAATTCACAGGGATATCCCCGCCTAATAAGCATCATCCTCAATTTTCCCATCTCATTAATGAACGTTGTATATTCACTCACCATTCTTGCCAATCTAACCCCCTGCCCTTTCACCAAAGATTTCTTTTGGTGTGCAGGTAGCAACTATCAAAATGTAGTAAGGCATTTGAATAGGTGGGTTTCCTGAACAAAGTTGAGACAAAAGTGTGGCTAATCCTGTCTTTGTGGATAGAGATGTCGAGGAAGTGAATAACTTCTGAGTTAACCCCCATAGTAAGTGTCAAAAAATCAGTACTAGAATTCAAAAAAAGCAAGAAAATCATCAAGCAGTCCACGTGAACCATCCCAAAATATCAATATATCATCCAGGTACCTACCATAGAATCTACAATGCTGAAATAACTCACAATTAAATACCAAAATTGTCTCCCACTGGGCCAAGACAATGTTAGCAAAAAGGGGGGTGCAGGCCACCCCCATTGCGACCCCCACTCTCTGCATAAACAACTGGTTCTCAAATATAATAAAGTTATTGTGAAGAATAAATTCCATTAAGTTTCTAAACATAAGTACCCTTGAATGACTGTGTGAGGCATTCGTACAGAGAAAGTCATAAAACATCGTAATACCTTTTTCATGAGGGATGACTGTGAGCAAGTCTTTGATGTCCATTGTTATAAATATGAGATTATCAGAATACAGGTCACCTTTTATTTTTTTAAGACAATCCCAAGAATCTTTCAACACATGTGGGCATTTATCCAAAGCATGCTTAAGATGAAAATCAATAAACTCCACTAGATAATAGGTTTTTGCTGCCTTTGCATCCACTATCGGCCTAAGCGGGGGAGGTCAACTAATCTTTTATGTATTTTCAGAATACCAAAAATCTTAGGGGTGCGAGGATTTTTTTGCATGAGAAAATCAAGTTCACTAATAGTAATTTGATTATTCAGTAATAAATCATTCAAAGTGATGTCAATATTCCAATATGCGATGTTTAACTTGTTAACAGATGCTTCTTCATATGAATCACTGAAAAGATGTGACAACATTTTGTCTATATAGGTTTGTTGGTTCATAATAACTAGCCCCCCACTCTTATCAGGTTTCATCACCCTGATGAAATTTCTGTTGACAATTTCATTCAATAATTTGACCTCGTCTAAAGTCAAATTGGGTGTGAAGGCATCATTTTTAGTACTATGTATCTTCCTAATCTGCCCCATACATAAGTTCTCAAATACATGTAATGTGGGGTGTAAGGATGGGTTGAATGTGCTAGTTTTTTTCCAACCAACAATCCTATCCTGACATTCATTTTTGAAATAAAGTCTGAAATTCAATTTCCTAACATACAATTTTAATTCAAGTAATGAACTTTCAACTCTAGTTTTTTTTGCTGGTACAAAACTCAGGCCTTTTTGAAATAAATTGGCCCATTGTTCATTAATATCCACTTCACTAAAGTTGTAAATCTTGAAGTCACGATGTTTATTGGTGACGATGTTACACTCATTGGCAATACTTTCTATTGCCATCGATTCATCACCCCCTCCCCCACCTCCTGTATGGCCTGCCCCTGTTGGGGTATGGGTCTAAATAATTCCCATTGTTCACTCTCTCCCGGATGTAATGCTGTTATCGCTGATTCTGGAGGCACTCTGACCTCCGCAGGGGAACTCCTAAAGTGGCAGCTTATTCACCAGAATCACTGACATTGTCTTCAATAGTGTAGTTGTCACTTTCCCTTTCATATAACCTTTGCACATTACTTTTGGGTAAGGGATACACTTTCCCTCCTTCATAATCAATTTTATCTCTCTCTAACTTCTTACCCTTTTTGTTTTTGATACCTGCCATAACTTTATCTACATTCACAAAAACTGCTCTATATTCATTAAGCTTCTACTGAAAAACCAAATCATTTTGCAAACATTCATTAAGAGCATCAGCCTTCACTTTTAAAATGTTCATTCTTTTGTCATTGTCCCTGATCAGAGCTTCAAGCAGTTCACAGCCATGCCGATTAAACATGGCTAAGAGTTCTTTGTGTAAATCAGAACCATAAACAGTACCTGTTGGAAACTTCCATGTCCGCAGTCCCTTGGGCACTTGTTCTCTACGCAGACATTCTCTCAAGTAACAATTTTCCATCTGTAATTTGTGTAATTTTAAAACTTCACCCTCAAAGTTTTTTAGCTGTTCATCCAAGGTGCCGAGATTTACTCTGAAATTAGGGTCCCTGAATTCACACTGGGAACCGTCTCTAATCCATTCGGACAAAGAAAATAAGGAATGCATTTCTGACCTGGTGTAGACCATGCTGTTGTTGTCGCCTCCTTCTGTTTCATATCCAATAGCTGAATTGGTTTGTTGCGATGATGTAGAAATAGGGCTTCTCTTCCCTGGGAGAATAGAAGAAGCTTGCTAATCGTTCGTACCTTTGAGATAAGGTGCCAACAGTTCCAAAAGTAGTAGGAAACACGGCCAAATTCCTCCTCAGTCCAGAAAGTTGTTTAGTCAGCACTTCAAACAGTGCTGACAAGTTCCCGATAGATGTACTCAACGCCTGTACAGGAACCATATTGGTTGCGTCCACCATGGCTTCCTGCTCCATCCGAACATTGAAACCAAGCCAGAAATAAAACCAATAAAATCCACTTGAGCAAGGAAACACACAGATGGCAACCACTTCCACAAATTTATTGAGCGCTTTCGTCGGCAGTTCGCCTCAAGACTTCATCAGAATAACAGCAAAAATGTGAAACACTCCATTAAATAATTCACCTACCCTATCATATGTTACAAGCTATTAAAATCATAGGCTAATGTACCTTTTATTTGTAAGTACCTTTTTTATTTTATTATTTATGAAGTGTTATGAAGTGTTTAGTTGCTCTTAATAGTATTGATAAGTTTTGTGGATTAAATGTTGAGACTTTTCAGCTATTTAATTACAAGTTGGTACTGTTTCCATAAGTGACTGATTGCTTTTAATTGATGGTGTATTATAGAATATATAAAAAGGCTTGTAGACCTTTTGATGGAGATTTTGATGAAGTCCTATTTTTATAAGGATGAAATCACTTAATCTATGCTTTTTATTTTTTAATAAATCTATATAAAATGAATTCCTGTTATTGATTTGAAGCTTTTTTTTTAAGGTGTACGGTCATGGTTTTGATGCTTCACTGGAGTATTTTTTTTATCATTTAAAAAGTATTTTTAATTACATTTAAACATTAAGGCTGAAAAAGTATTTTTCAGAATTATAATTGCAAGCCACAGTTTATACCTGACATGTGAAGCTGGTTATCTGTGACTAATAGCATGCACATAAAAAGACAAATTGTAATCAGTAACTAGATTTAATAAGGAAAAGCAAAGAAATAACCAGTAGGTAAATGAACACTGTTCAAACCAGTAGATAGAAACCAAAGTCAAAATAATGATGTAAAGAAGCATGGTTCCAGACAGCATAAAATAAAACTTTTAATAACAGGTTAGCGCTTTCACCACGAAGGTGGCTTCTTCAGACCACTGACACAGATATCTATGTGAGTGGTCTGAAGAAGCCACGCTTCATGGTGAAAGCGCTAACTTGTTATTAAAAGTTTTATTTTATGCTGTTTGGAGATGTGCTTCATTACATCGTTATTTTGACTTTGGTTGTTAACTAGATTTAATAGCTTTTTAGTGGCAATATATGTGGAATCAGTGAACAGTCTATTCACTTTGTTTTCTTAAGGTCTTAAAAGTCTGAGATACAGCAGCTTTTCCTCCTAATCAACATTATGTCTCAGTTAGGTAGTAAATTCCAGAAAGAAACAATAAAATATTTCACAAAGGAGTGAGATTGGAGTCAAGAAAATTTTACTTCTTAAACTGTATTTTCTTTACATGTGGCACTGCTGAGGTTGGATTAAAGTGACATAAAAAATGCATTGTGATAAAAAATAAATACATTTAGGTGGAGCTGCCGTGTACTTTTTATCCAGTTAAACTCTGCACAAAACATTTTATGTATCCACAAGCCAGGCATCATATTGGCAGATCTTAAAAGCAACAATGGCAGAATATCTAGGAGGCATGTAATCAGATGAGGGTTTACAATCATTTGATTCATTACTGGCAGAATATAATTAACTTTATATTAATTTGCCTGCTGATTTTGTGTAAATGAGAAATGTCATTAGCCACATTAACTTTGACATCTGAAAAGACATTTAAAACCTTTTTGTAAAATGAGATGTCCATTAGTTAAACTGTGAGCAAAACAAAAAGGTGTTAATAGTTATCGCTCTGACGCTGACTGCACCAGTTTCCCCTTCATCTTCAATGACATTCTGTTTGTGTCATCCTGTAACTCTGGTGCCCTAGCCATAACCTTGTTTCACATAGGTTATTTGATCTGAAGTCTTCTGGGATTGCCTGACTGATTTGTCTTAGAGGAGTTTGATCCTGCAACCATATGAAACTATCGCTATTTACTGAGTTCTCAAATCTAACAACCTTAGGAATCTTGCCATGCATCATTTTGCTTATCAGATCACACCATCAGTACTCCCTGTTTTAGCATAACTACTGGGGGCATTGACAACCTAGTTACCATCCTTTCTAATGTTAAGTGTGGTATATTGGGACACCAATGAAAACAAGATGCTGCAGATCACACTGATGGAAATAGAATCCTACATCACAATGTATTATATTAAGACCATATGACAGTACTTTGCATGCATTAAAATAATAATAAATGAAGGAGACCTACAGTGTGACAGATCAGATGGCACTAGTCTCATTTAAAAGAGCTTTGCTTAATTAACAAAACCCAGTCACAATCTTTGCTGTCACATTTTATTTTCAAATCTAGTTGCAGCTGTTTGCTTCAAATTACAGCTTATATCTTCAAGTTATAGTTCCTTACTGATTATTTGTCTACAAACTCATCACAATATTCTTTTTAAAACATTTAGTTTTTCCTCTGGATTCCTGTAAATTAAATAAAGGCAATCAGCATGCAGGATTCAGAACACCAGATAGGAATTAAGCTTTCAGTCAGAGCATAATTACAGTGGGGGGAAGGGGTGACTGCCCTGGGCACAAGCTGTTAGGGTCTGCAATCTGCAGGTGTCAGTAGAGTGGGAGTGCAGTACTGGCACTGCTCTGAGGCCACGTCAATATTGTTGCTTTGTAAAAGAATGCCAATACTGTATTTACAGTCACAACTGAAGCACTGCAGCACTGTCTGTGTGGTAATTTAACCACAGTAAACTACTTGTTACATTTGTAGCAAGCAGCTTGCTTGTGTGTCAGTTTGGAGGTTCAGAGAACTGCACAGGGTGCTCTAATTGTGTCCTAGTTCAAATCAGTAAAGATGTTCTCATTTCTGTGGGTCACTGTAGCTATTCACAGCTTCAGAAACTGATGATGCTGTTTTATCCCAAGGTAGATGGTTTGACAACATGATTTTTATTTGTCTTCTGTGCTAAAGCTTAGTTTTCAATTATAATCCAATGCCACCATCTAACTGAAGCATATTTATTTGTCGTTCTAACCATTTCCATCATTGTACATTGGGACACTAGTGAGAACGAGATACCTCAGAGTACACAAACTAGAATCCATCACCACAATGTGTGACATTAACAACATGCAGTAATACTTTACAAACATTAAAATAATATGAGGCACAATGTCCATGTGGCAATGTTCTCATTTAAAAAGACACTAACTGATAAAACTGTCACTGCCTTTGGTGCTAAAATATGGGGAGTATTCAGGCATTTGCCATAGCACTAAATACTATGGATCCTATAGCATGACTTAGCCTATAACTGGTTAACCATGTCTTAGGGCAGGCACAATATCAGTGTTTCATGAAATGATTTGCACAGCAAATTGATGTTGCCATGTTACAGCAGCTGTCACACTAAGGAACTGTACGAATGAGAAGTGCTAGTATGCAACAGTGTCACAAGAAAGATAAGGAAGCATTTACAAAGTGATGCTCACGAATGCAAAACACACGTCATTGCTACAACTCAGGCACCGTCAAGAGGATAAAGAGGGCCAGCACAGCAAGCTGCCAACAGATTCCATCCTATAAATGGGAAGGAAAGAAGAAGATATAAAAGGTAAAAAGGAGGAATAACAACAGTGGAAAGTGCACAAGGAACCATAATAAATTATAGGTGTGGGGAAAAAAGGACATGCATGTTTATGTTGGCCAGGTACCCTTTTAGAAATATGATGCGGAAGACAAGGTGGAAAGGTAACAAGGAGTGTGTACAAGAAGGAGAAAGGTAGCAAAGGTGGACAAACAAGCATGAAATGCAGACATAGATGAGACGGTATGGGGCACATAAGGTGGAGAAAATAGTGAGGGGACACAGACATACAGAGGGGAAATAACTAGTGAGGGGGAGAGCTGAACTACAAACAAGGTGTTAGGAATGACATATAAAGGAGGAGGTCACCTGGATGGGGAATTTGGTACATGCCTGACTAGCACACAGGACAGCCCAGCCAGACATCTATCACCTCTGTCGCTGATGAACTGCATTGCTAACAGAATTCCATCCAAAATGGTGAGGCTGTGTACAGACTATAAAATTGTCATTTTAGAGATTAAGGTATGCAATGTCACAAATATAATTTGTGAGATACATCTCTAAAGTGATTACATTGAACATCTGAGGCATAAAAATGTTATAGTTGCCTTTATTTTCCTCTCATGTGTCATTCAATCTTCCAGTCCCGCAGTGTTCTGTTTTATATTTTGACTCTAAATCTGAATTGTAGGCGATTATTCAGTGCACATCAGAAATGTGCCAGCTTTGACTTTTTAGGCATACACCAAAAGTGTTTTTTTTCCTACTTTTAGACCAAAATGAAATTTTGTATTTATAGCATGAAAATGTCATTCATGCAAAATGTTATTAATATTTATGCTTTTATTCATAAGTAGGCTACCAGAATGGCATGCTGTAAACATGTAACAAAATATTATAAGACCAAAACATATGAGCCTATATTTAATTAACTTAGTGAATATAGTCTCATGTCTAACATTCATAGTACATTAACCACAAAACTGCAACACAAACAATTCCACAAAGCACATCACAGATTTGACAGCTTTTATTTTGCAGCTTTAAGCCAAAGTTTTGCTTTACTCTGATGTCAAATTTTACATTACCATTGGGAAATGAGGTACTAGTGCAAAGGAAAACATTTCATATGTCTGAATGTGAGAGACATGCTACATCATTAAGCAGATTGAATGCTACTGTTTGGCTGAATGCATGAAAACTGACTATTCAAAGAACTTTACCCCACTTGTGAGAAGTGGGCTATAGTTTGAACCTCCTATGAGAAGTTTGAAGTAACTTATCAGCCCTTTAAATACAGTGGATATAAAAAGTTTACACACCCTTGTTAAAATGCCAGGTTTTTGTGATATAAAAAAATGAGACCACAATAAATAATTACAAAACTTTTCCCACCTTTAATGTGACTCATAACATGTACAATTCAATTGAAAAACAAACAAATTTGTTAGGGGGAAATATATAAAAAAATAAAAAATGTACATTAAGCTGGTTGCATAAGTGTGCACACCCTTAAACTAATACTTTTTTGAAGCATCTTTTGATTTAATTACAACATTCAGTCTTATTGGGTACACACCTGCCATCAATTAAAGAGACTCTGATTAACCCCAAATAAAGTTCAGCTGTCCTAGTAGGATTTTCTTGACATTTACTAAGTTGCCTGCTATAGCAAAAGCCATGGTTCACAGAGAGCTTACAAAGCATCAAAAGGTTCTCATTGTTGAAAGGTATCAGTCAGGAGAAGGGTACAAAAACATTCCGCAGCATTGGCTATACTAGTGAAGACAGTCATCAAAAAGTAGAGAAAATATGGGACAACAGTGACGTTGAAAAGAACTGGACGTCCCTCCAAAATTGATGAAAAGACAAGATGAAAACTGGTCAGGGAGGCTGCCAAGAGACCTACAGCAACACTGAATAAGCTGCAGGAATTTCTGGCAAATATTGGTTGTGTACTACATGTGACAACAATCTCCCATATTCTCCATATGTCTGGGCTATGGGGTAGGGTTGCAAGATGGAAGCCTTTTCTTACACAGAAAGACATCCAGGCCCAGCTAAAATTTGCAAAACAATACAGCCAGTCTCCCAAAAGCATGTGGGAAAGTGTGTTATGGTCTGATGAGACCAAGGTTGAACTTTTTGGCCACAATTCCAAAAGGTACACTTTGCATCACCAAAAGAACACCATCCCCACGGTGAAAAGTTTTGAAATCATTTAGTGTGGTCACATTTTTTTATATCACAAAAACCTGTCATTTTAACAGGGATGTGTAAGCTTTTTATATCCACTGTAGCTATTTATGTATTTCTACTTTGGAAGTGCTTTTTTTATTCACTATCATTATCATTAATGGGTGCCATTTTGCCTACCTTAACACATGTATAACATTAGCACTGGCATTATGCACTGCTGGACCATGCAAGTAGTAAAATGCAATCCCCCATATATAACTTACACTGTTTGTGTTTGTCAACCAAATATTTATACAAGAGCTTACTTATACTATTTCTAGTCACCTTATTTGTACTTTTCAGCTGCTATGATTTAGGCATAACGCTGTGATTTTAACTCAGAAATTCAGCCTTGCTCCTCCTAGACTAACTAATGTTCCTCATAAAGTCAGACCTGTTTATGGGTACATGCCTTATTAAATAAAATAACTAACCTTATGCAACAATTCCCTACCACAAACTTTATAGGGTCTCGGAAAAGAATACATTCTGTTGTGAAAAATAAGAAAGTGTCCTCTTCCTGACCCTCTGCTGTGATTTTAAAGGCCACTGTTATGGTGTTTAATGCTCACCAGTAGAGAACTGTAACAGTACCTCATGCCCCTAGCCTCACCTTCATGTTAACAGTGGCTTCCTTGCCAGTGGACATTCTTCAGATCTCATTGCTGATAAACTGGCACCTGGATCAGTGACTGTATTCAGGCGACTGGTAACAAAGGTGCATATTTTGATCTAAAGCTAGTGGGCTAGTTAGTGCAGTCAAACATTCAGTGATTATTAAAGGTAGTTTTGTTGTCCTTTATCTGTAAACTTATGTCATCTAACATTACTTATAGGTAAACTATGGAATAAAACTGATTCATTAAAAGGTTCTGCAGTAATGCCCTAGATGTCTTAATGTCTTGGGATACTCTGCATTATTTAATGACACTGGCTTATGTTGATATGAATAACTCAAATCATTATTCTAACAAAAAATATTTTCCTTAAGGAACTGCCTTAAAATAATACTAAATTATGACATTTCTGACTCATGAAATTACAGTCACCTTTTCTCAATGAAACAAGTAGATAAAATGCAGACTGGATAGTCATTCCATTGTGGAAGGAAACATAAATAAAAAAGTGCTAAAAATGAATAGAAGCATGATTTCTTGAGACTTTCTTTCCAGTAGTAGTGTGTGTGTGTGTGTGTGTGTGTGTGTGTGTGTGTGTGTGTGTGTGTGTGTGTGTTTGAAAACATGCTGTCCTACAGTTTTCTATTACAATGCTAAAAATAGCTTTTTCATCAATTCTGCTCGTTACCAAGGCAACAGGAAGGTCGGGTTAACCATTTAAATACAGGACTTCTCCAAAGGTTGCAGTAAAACTATAGCATTTCACAGTCCCTAACTCTCCTTTGTAATCAGTAAAATTACATAATGAAATGCTTATCAAAATGAAGTCAGGTTTGAGGAAAAATAATATATCTATATTTATTTAAAGTTTTACATAAATAGTCAAGACTGCCAAGCGGGATGGATATTCTAACCCCATTAAGCTACAGCAAAGTAAATGTTAGTATAAGTTTCCAAGCCTGGATATTCACTTTCAAAATTTATTACAAAATGTATACAATTTCTGTCATATCTGGGAAGGTAAATGAAGCATATATGTATAAACCTGAAAGAACATATGATGTTTTAAAAAGTGTCAAACACTGCATTTCTAGTTTACTGACATTCATTTTAGTAAGATTACCATTATTTTTACGAATGCTAATTGTGTAATATACAACTTACACCCATAAGAACAGAGTTTGGTAGTAGGTTTAGTATCAACAAACTGTAGGCACCAAGGATTGCGCGTAATATCCAGCAGGAGACAATGTGTCTACCTAGTCTGTTTGATTTGTGCAGCACTCTCTCTGTCTCTCTCTCTCTGTCTGCCTGTCTCTCTCTCTCTCTCTCTCTCTCTCTTTCTTTACTTTCCATTATCTACTCTTACATGTTTTATACAGCCACTGCTCTTTCTCTGGAATAACACTCCCAAAGTTCAATAATAAAAACTATCTCTGTATATTTTTGGTTATTGACTCCTGTTTCCCCCACAGTCCTTCTACTTAAGTCTTCTGCTCTGCTCTTAGGTACTATATAATGTCTGTCCATTTCTCCAATCTTCCAAAAGGTATACCTTGAGTTTTTCCCATCATTTTGTACAGCTTCATCCAACAGGTCCCATTATGAGTGTCGTTGCCTTCTCTAACCCATTTTTAACCTTGCTGCTTGTTTCTTTACTTGTGTATGAACCCCAGTGATGCATACACTATCTTTGAGCAGTATAGTAAGTTCTCTACTTTTGTGTTGAGATTGCTTTCATAGGTTCATAGGTTGGTACTAGGCTATCAGCTAGGCCAGTACAAGCCTAGCCATATCAATTCCCTGGCTATTTCTTCCCACAATATTTACTTCCCTGGACCCCTGTCTAGCAGGGCAACTGACGTGACCCCCAGGGTAAATTTCCTATCTCCCATCCAGTCGTCAAGGTTTCTTTTGAAGAGGGCCAAGGACGCATCAACTCCACAGTCCCCCTTCAGAAGGGAAGAACTGGAAAATGTGTTAGCAACTTGTCTGAGACAGCCTTGCCTTCTGTTGTCCATGACTCACCACTGTTTCACTTAGCACCAGTGATTAATTGCCATTGTTATTGTCACTCATATCTTTGTTTCTTTGTGAATCTTCTTATAGTCATCCCAGGGGTTAATAGGATGAGCAGAGCACTGTGGATTTACATGCATTAAGCTTTAGCTTCTATTTTCCTTCCAGCCCATCAGGTGTTCATGTCCTCTGATAAGTGTGTCCCTCCAAACTTAACCCTGTCTCTAATCTGATATCACCCACATAGAAAAGGGCCCTCTTTTCAATGCCCTGTTTCATATCTGAGGGAGCCCATTGAAGAGCATTGATTTCAGCAACAACCCACTTGACACAGCTGTGATAACATTTCTGTTGTCAGATGTACTTCCTGTGAGCAGTACTTATTGTATTCTCCCTTGGGACACACTTCCCTATTCTTTACTATTTTTTACCCACTTCCAACATTTGGAGTTTGCACAGCAGCAGCTTTCTGTGTAGTTTTGAGTGAAAGACCTTGTGGACCTTGTAGGTTATACTGCCTGGGTTACCCCATCCACTTCTGTGGTAATATAATGAATCTGATGAGTTCTAACAGGTAGGTCTTCTATATCCATCTCTCCATTTTTAAACAAGAAATGTTAATGCAAAGTTCAAGTGCACATAGGTAAATAAAACGCTGTCCTTATTTTAGAACACAGAAGACCTTGTAGTGTTTAGGGGACAGTCTAAGAAGAAACAGTGGTAAATTTGGCATCTCAATCTCAATCTTGGGACCACTATTGTTCTCCCACTTTACCAACCAACTCCACACCTCCACTCACCAAGCATCCGTGATACAATATGCAGATGACTCAATCTCCCTCATATGCTCTGCCTTTACCATAGAGGACCTCCGCACCATAACCCATAACTCATTTCTATCAGTAGAATCCTGGCTTACCAATTCTCAACTCATTCTAAACCCAAATAAAACCAGACTCCTCCTCTTCTACCCCTCAAGAACACCTATGACACTCCCAGTTTTTACCCTAGAGTTCAAAAACAAAACTATTATCACCCCTGTGATACATACCAAACTGCTAGGGGTCAGAATTTACAACAATACAAAATTTAATATCCACATAGCCCTAACTATCCAAAAAGTTCATAAAAAATTAGGCCTCCTTTACAGAAGCAAGAAATTTTTAACCAGATCTACAAAAGCTACCATTGCCCAGCCACACCTCCTGTCACCCTACTCTATGGTCCCCTATACTAACCAACCTACACAAATCAGACCTTACAAACTAAACTCATGTTACAATAAAATAGCCAAATTCACTACAAACTTTCCCTACAAAACATACCATTGCACAGCCCTTAGAAAACTAAACTGGCTAGAACTTCCTCAGCTCCTCCAATACAAGCAACTAACCTTCGCCCATAAAATATTCCATGAACCAGATAAAACCCAGCCCTTAAAGATCTCATACAACCA
Source organism: Protopterus annectens (assembly GCF_019279795.1). NCBI lineage: Eukaryota > Metazoa > Chordata > Ceratodontiformes > Protopteridae > Protopterus > Protopterus annectens. Next base: position 80,569,364 of record NC_056732.1, on the reverse strand, counting down.
TACACCATCACTACAACACTCTGTTCAGTGACAAACTCCTAGTTAAATCCACCAAAGCTAACATCTCAGCTGGATAATCCTTATTCTCTAACATCATTCCTAAAACTACCCACTTCCATCACTTCCATCTGCACCATAGTACAATTTAAAAAAATTATATTTACTCAGGGCCGGATTCACGAAGGATTGCATGGAGTCTTAGAGTAGAGTAAGACTCCATGCAGCCATCATGTCCAATGAGCGATCCAGGAACAGCCTGTAGGGGCGTGTAAGAGAGCTCCTAAAATGGCTCTTAAACGGACAGGGCTGAGATATGCAAATTACCTCAATTGCAGGCAAAAGGCATGCAAATGAGGTAGATTTGTGATTCAGGAAACCCGAACCTGTCCGAGTAAGAGCAGTGTTATTTGCAGAAATGTAATCAGTTGACAACTGAGTACCGTTCTGCAAATAGCAAAACTGAGCCATGACAGCTCCAAATAAAGGTTGCATCCAGTGCAGGAAGCATGCCAATGGCCAAATATACAGCCATGTGAAATGTTTCCTGATGCAATATGAAAATAAAAATATTTTATTTTTTTTCGCCGATTTCCGATGTTTAAGCGTAGAGCAGCGCCACTCAAAGGGGCTGCGCTCTAAAACCCAGAATACTAAAAATTAAAACCCACAAATGTGGATTTTATTGAAATTGTTAATGTACAATGCAAGGGAATGGCAGGCTGAAGACAACATGGCCACCGAGTACAGGTTGCTAAGGGGGGAAGCTCAGTCTAAGACATGTAACCAAGCATTAGTAGGCAATCCTATGTAAATGAGAGTTAGGATAGTGAATCACAAGTTTACATAGCAAATGAGCAGAGTCAGTGGAGTGTAGGAGTAGGATATGGGGAGTAACAGAGTAGAAGATAAGTGACATCACGAGGGGGGTATGTATGAAAGAAGTGAAGCTCATTGGAGCAGAGTGGCATGTGTCAGCTGTCATTTACACACCATGGAAAGAGGTGTGTCGACAGGTAGGCTAGGGAAAGGCAAGAAATGGAAGGTGTATGCCGTGGATAACACCAAAGTTTCTTGCTGAGCAGGTATGCACATGTGTGCGTGGGTGTAAACTTGAGTACGTGAGTGCACGCGTTTAAGCCGGAGTAAGCATGTATAAGGCTATTTAAAGAGTTGTAAGCACGTTTGCACTGGTGTGCATGCGTTTTAACCCGAATAAGCAAGTTTTAGTCCATGTAAGCATGTGTGCACGTGTGTTAGCTGCTGTGCACGTATTTGCGCTTGTGTGCGCGGCGCTCCCCCCTTGAGGAAACAGAAAGGAAAATGGAAGCACAGCAAATAGTAGGAAGCTACCAGGGAGTACTAGCAGAGCTAGCAGGTGAAAACAATCAGAATCAGGCAATTACACAGGCAGTACACTAGCCCAGCCCAGCCTAGCACTTAAAACTCTGCAAACAACAGTCCAGTATGTTTCTCACAGCAGACACTGCAGTAAGCTAATAGAAGTGAAAACTGAAAAAGCTTTACTGAGACAAAGAAATGTTAGGGGCTGCCATTGCTGTTATAAGGCGACATATGCAACATGCTGAGGGTGGTGACAACCCACAGTGAGGAGACGGAGAAGAATGTACAGGCCCAGGGTAACCTACCAGGGGCTACATGAGCTGGAGATAGTGGAGCTCTATAGAGTGGACAGAGACCTCCTGCAGCAAATTGTTGAGCTGTGCAGGCCACGCCTCACACACAGAACCAACAGAGGGGAACCCATCCCAGTGGAAATCAAGGTACGTGTTGGCCTAAGAATATTAGCAACAGGTACTTTCCAGAGACCAACTGGTGATATGATGGGGACATCACAGGCATCAGCATCCAAGGTACTACACCAGTTCCTGGATGCCATGTCAGCACATGTCGGTGATCATGTATATTTCCCCAATTCCCATGAGGTATTGGCCAGCAATATGCGTCTCTTCCAGCAAATAGCGGAATACCCTGAGGTAGTGGGTGCAATAGACTGCATGCACATATGCATCAAAGCACCAGCCGTGAGCGGGTAGGGTCTACTTCAACTGCAAGGGCTTCCCCTCCATCAACTGCCAGGTCATGTGTGATGCCCAGGGCATAATACTGAATGTGTGTGCAGGCTGCCCTGGAAGCTACCATGATTCCCATATCTGGCATCTGACGCAGCTGTACCAGACATTTGCCAATAGGGACATCCCACATGGTCACCTAGTGGGGGATGCTGGCTATGCACTGGAGCCGTGGCTGATGACAGCCATCAGAAACGCACACACACCTGAACAGGAACGCCATAATGAGGCACACGCACAAACATGTAATGTAATAGAGCGTGTGTTTGGGCTGCTCAAGTCACGATTCCGGTGCCTGGACACATCTGGTGGAGCCTTGCAGTACTCACCAACTACATGTACCCAAATTGTTATGGTATGTGCTATGCTACATAATATGATCCTGCGAAAACAGCTGCAGCAGGACCAGCATAGGCCTGGGCCAAACAGCCCCCCACCATTGCCAAGGCCATCACAGGCAGAGCATGACTCGGAGGAGGAACAACCTGAGCCTGCCCCAGTAGGCAGAAGGAGGCGTGCCCAGTATGCTTTGGCCTTGACAAAGAGGCAATGCATAGCACATACACTGGCTCAGTAGGAACTCTGGAAATGATACCTCTCTCCGACTCGCACATATAGTAAAAGGGATGCCTACATTGACACTACCTGCTTTCAAACATGTACAGGGAGTGTAGTATGTGCATCCAACATAGGCAGCCCTGCAGCACCACCTAAGACATGATTGCTATGTGTTAAGCAATATAAAGCAGTGCTAAACAGCATTTACCATCATGTAGTATATGCAAACAAAATCGCACACACCAACTAGCACAACTGTGGTCAATGTTCAGTAATATTGGGCAACGTCCAGCAATGTTGGTGAATATTGATCAATGTCGGACAAGCCTGGTCTAAGTAGGGCATAGCTAAACAGAAGTCAACATGCTCATATTTGCTTAACTGGCCCTTAAGCAATCTGGTCTGCTCAGTATGAAAATATAAAGCAGTGATGGGCCTTGAACCCAGGATACTGTGCACTATAGCCAAAGTACTGAACCACTAAACCATGACAGTATTGCAGTGGTCAGCCTGTATGAAGGAATGTTGATAAGTCTATGCAAAGTATTTCATGGAAACCCTGCAGGCACAGCATAATCCTTGTCAAGTTATGACACAAAGGTGAGTCCTGCAGTGAGAACAGAACCTGACTTCCAACACACACAGTATAAATGTTAATATCGGTCATGTTTGCACACATCAACAAATGTAGTGGACCTCAGATAGCAACATACTGAAGGGTCACACTGGGCATGCTCACACACTTGAATAAATGAGACAAATGTCAGGCAACAAAACACGGAATGGCAGAACTGGGCATGCTCACACACTTGGGCCATGTCTGAGTACATCAGTGGGCCACGCATATCTGGCAGTTGCATGTGTTAACCCAGGAACCTGTCACTATACAGCCATCTGCTCTGTGCACACAGTTATATGACAACAGACACATCTATAATATAGTGGAACCCTGTCATAATCAAATATGTTCTGCAGATACCGAAGTTGTTCATAGAAACTGGTAAAGCAAAGATGATAAAGACCTACAAACAGTATCAGCAATAAACATTGTGCATCTTGAAATTTAGCATAGGTTCAGAGGTCGATACTAGGCTATCTGCCCTAAGGCATGTACAAGCCTAGCCAGAGTGTGTTTGCCATTCACAACCCTGTCAGATTACTACACTGTGTGTGTAAATAGTAGGTCACACAAGATAGCCCATGTACGTTTAGGCTAGTGTTCCTCTGTCTAGCAGGGACACAGAAGATATCCCAGGGGTAAACATACAATCACCCATACAGTCGTCAATATGTCTCCAGTAGGTGGTCAGTGGGTGGCTCTGCCTATGTGAAACTGGGATTACATTCTAGAGTGAGTGGAGCCTCTGGGATAAGAATCTGTCCCTCCACAATGTCCTATTAACATCTGTGCTGAGGTATATGTCCCTGGAGTGTGTAGCTCCAAGGGAGTCAGATATCCTGAGGTGGAGCATGTCCAGTAATTCTGGGTTGGGTATATCTGTAAACAACAGGCACACATCATATCTGAGTAGATGGTAAGCGACTGAGTAGAGCTAGAGTTACTGCATCTGAACTGTGCAGGGCATCTGTATGAGTCCCTAGATCTGCTTGGTGAGGAACTTCCTTGGCCAGTACAGTTGCTGCAGGTGTCGGGTAAGGTACACCCCAAATGTGGCATTGTAACCAAGCATGGATGTGATGAGTATAGGGGCACAATGACCTCACTCGATATAGATGTGAAACCATATGGGATAAGGTGGCCCACATAGAAGGTGTGTCCAACCACTTTGGCAACATGAATGTCAAAGGCAACAGTACGAACAAGTCATGTCCCCAAACCCCTAACAACTCCTACCGTATGTAATGGAGTACTACCTATGTGGTAATGTGTGGGCATGCTGTTATTCCCAAAGTGGATGACTATGCAACTAATGGCATTTAGCTGTAGGCCATGGCTCAGGCACCAGTCATCCATCTCTGTGAGACCCTGTTTGAGTATGCATGTGGCAGCTGGAGAGTTGATCATGGCACCCAGTTTGCAGTCAAGTGCAAACATGTTCAGCCATATTCCCCCTGTGGTAGCCTGTACATCAGACAAATATATACTGAACAAGAGAGGTCCCAGGACCGAGTGTGTGGGATGCCACGTGTAACTGGTGTATAGTCAGACATGGCTCCTGCAATTCTGACCATGTGGGTGCTATCCCTGATTCAGGTATCAATCCAACGTGTGAGATATGTGTCCATATCGACGCTGGTGAGCCTATGCATAATGGCCCAGTGGGTTATTGTGTTGAAGGGTTTTGCAAGGTTCAGGTAGGCTGTGTGGACAGCCATCCCTATGTCGATGGACCTGTTAGCCATTTAAAGAATACAAACAGGTTCAAGAGGCAAGATCTGCCCACAACAATGCTGAAATGTGTAGGAAACAGTGTCCGTAGGTTCCCGATGTCTATGTGTATGAGTCCCATGACAATACACTCCATAGCTTTGCAGAACAGGCTACTTAGGCTTATAGGGCAATACTGTCTGTGGTCCGTTGTGGCACCAACTCCGTGGAGTGGGACCACTGTTGCTGTATGCCATTCCTTGGGTACATATCCTGTGGTAACTCCGATATTGAACAGTGATGTAATGTGAGGGTTACGTCTGTCATGATGCTTGTGTAAGATGCAGGCTGGGACACCGTCTGGTCACATTGATACTGTGATGTACGCTTTGGGGAGGGCAGCACTCACCTGTTACTGTGTGATGTCAGGGAGGTTAAACTCTGTTGGGATGGATAGTTGCTCCTTAGGGGGGATGGGTGGGAGACATCTGCACTGAACCTGTTTGCCGGGATGTTGGCAATGCCAGTGGGTTCAGGGTAGGTTTAGTCAGTATGCAGTAACTCACAGCATATCAGTGAGTGTCCACCCAGGTTCCTGACATAACTGAAGAAGGCCGTGTGATAGTCCTACATGTCTGTTGCAATTGTCCAAAAGAAGTGGCCCTTAGAAAAGGTCATGAGTGATCGTAGCTGTCTGCTAGTACAGATCACAGATGCCTTCCCAGTCTGGAATTGTGCTCTATCATGTAGTAGCTTCCTCCTGATGTTGCACAGCTTATTCATGGCTGGGGTCTACCAGACAGGTCCCCTGCCATTGGTGTAGTGAGTCCTGTTGTTATTTGGGATAGCACAATCCATGCAGTCCACTAGGTGAACATAGAATGTGTATGTAAAGGATACAGCAGTGTGAGCCGCATTTGCCACTGTCTCAGGGTCTCTGAAGGATACCACCTTGCTGCGGTGAAGTGAGACGTTGGCTCATGAGAAGTTCACCAAGATTTCCCAGGATGGGTGTGTGGAGGGTATATGTATGTCCAGTGAGATATATGTATGTTCTGACCTTACCAATGAGGGGTATATCGCTGGTGTGGAACATAGAGTCCCCATGTTGGTGATGATCAGGTCCAATAAGTATTCCCCCTTGTGGCTGTGCTGACTGTTTGTGCCATAGCATATGAGTCTACAAATTGTAGCGACTGTTGGGTGAAGGTGTCGGGGCTTGAGTAGTATCCCCAGTCAATATTTGTGTGTATGAAGTCACACAATATAATGGTGTTTGTGGAGACCTTCATATTCTTCATAGTTCCCACGAAAGCCGAGTGTGGTTCCTGAGTTTGGGAGTGTGTTCTGTAGCAGGCAACAAACTGAAAGGCAGTATTGCACAATGGTAGTTGTATATGTATGGTCTGTGATGCTTTGTGCAGTGCTACTAACCCGGAGGTGTGTGTATCTGTGATGTATATGGATACTCCCCCTAGTTGTGTTGTCTGTTCCAAGTCTTGTTGTCAGACAGCATGGTATGAAACATAACCTGGTAGTGCTGGTGTGCATAAGCGAGCCTGAACCAGGCATCTGTCAATGCACAGATATCACTATCCTCCATACTGAGGAGAGTCCTGAGTGGCCGCAATATGAGGTTAACACAACTGTTGTTGAGCAGCATTACCCTTAGTTTCATTTAACCTGTAATGTCTATGAAGGTGGGTTTGTCTTCTGAGCCCTGCTTAAAAAAGGCACTATGGTGGTAGCAAGACCCTTAGCCAGCATTCCAAAGTCCAAGGGTGACAGGTGCAAGCTGTCCATAGTGAAGCTACGTGGCATGTTGAGCATGTCACCATAGGCTGACAGACACTGTATCCCCTATGAATTAAACAAATTTGTTAGGCAACTGTTAAATGTGATATGTGTGTCCGTATACTGTGACATCATAATTGGTGGGTGTAAGATGCTAGACAAGGTCAGAGTCATACTGGCCTGGGCTACATGATCAGAGTGTTCCTCCATGTATCATGTCATGTGGTCCAGGGAGTAATGTCTGAGGTTATACACACCAGCATGGACAATGATGGTGCCAGTTCTGTACTTGCTTTGGAGTGACCTGACTGCCTGTGTTATGCTGCAGATCCTGGCACCCAACAGACAGCCTAAAGTGACTATTCCCCTGTTAGGGCTGGTGAGTGGTACGTCAGTGTGTCTGACAATAAGTGTCACCTATTACAAGTGTATTAGGTGTGTTGTTTAGCCTGAAGGGCAGTGACTGTATGGCACACTCACATTGTGAACTATGTGATATGTGGGTATTGTAGTGGGGTAGCAGGTGTGTGTGTGTCTGCTTTGGAGGTCTCTGCTGCTTAGGTAGAGTACATTTACAGCATCCGAGTATGTCTATGTGTGATAATGTGGTTTGAGTACTGTTGCTAGAGGATATGTGAGACTGATATGCGGTGTGTGTGGTTACCTTCACCACCTGATAGTCTGTGCCAGTCATGGGTCAAGAGAGTTCAGCACCCTGTATGTCTATATAGGTGCATCTCACACATATATCTGAGTTTGTCAGGAGGAGGAGAGGGTTGTCTGTGTACATGAGGCAGATGTGACATTGTGTCAATATCACAATATCCACCAGCTGGACTGGAGAGTACACACGAAACCGGCCCCTGGACATGCCAGGATATTATCATGACATACTCTGTAGCCTGATCACAAAGGATCAGTAGGGTGTTAAGCATGTAAAAGACTATAACAGGGATTAGTGCTCATGTTCGTTGGTGTTTTGTAAAGAGTAGCTGAGAAGGAGTCCAGACTAAATCATGACACCTCCTTCAGCTATGTCATAAATAGCAATGTACACCCATTTATGTCCTGAGTTAGGGCCAACTGTACCTGAGTGACAATGCTGACATCATGACAGACAGGCCCATATGTACATACCCACCTCCCACTGACAATAGTCCATATCATCATACCAGGAGATATCACATGTAAAATGGATGAGCAGCTACCCCCACTGCCAAAAGCATGGCAGCAAGTGGAATACATTGATTCCCAATATGTGTCATGCACAAACTACAGAACAAACAGATCATGCACCTGAACAGTCAGCTGAGCCTCACCCCCTACACAGGATGTGGAACCATTGAATGTGTCACAGCTACATATGGCACTCCCCACAAGTGTTGGTACACAACACACCATGGGAAGTCAAGTCCAGTACGCCTATGAAGTCTGATCTGCAAGGTTATGGAGTCCATCATGGTTGCAGTCATAAACAGAGCTATTGGAAGCTGACATACACACAACCCTACCAACTGTGGTATGTTCATGTGCAGATCATGGTTCCCAAACATGCTAGACTGTTTGCAAGGCAGCCACCCAGGACATACATCAATGAACACATCTACACATGTGTCACATAGACTTTGAATAGCCCTTAATCAACATTCCAGACACATGTAGTATACACAAAACTAACAAGCTGTGCATAAATATGTGTTGACATATGACAGAATGTCAATGTGTCCACAGATAGATCACACAAGGTAAGGATTCTGAGGCCTTGTTCAAGCTGTTGGCACCTGCTGACCCACATGGACCATTCCTGGAATGGCATAAAACAAAGTGTACACACATCACCATGTCCAGTCTGATGATGTCCCCATCCTATAAATACAGCAGGAGAAGGGAATCCAGCCAGTAAAGCAAATAGCACACTGTGTTAATGCGTCTCTCTCTAGTATCATAACATAGTTAGGTAGGGGGTTGAGTCCTGCAAACAGTGAGTGTGTGTGTGTATGTTTCATAGTTTCATAGTTTCATAGTTTAGTACTAGGCTATCTGCCTTGGGGCATTTGTAAGCCTAGCCATAGTGATGTGGCTTTCGCCACCCCATGAAATGGTACAAAAATGCACAGAATAGATTTAGAATACTGTGCCTTTGTCTAGAAGTGACACAGTGAAGGTCCCCTTATATAATAGAATTAGTTTACTGTGCCCCTGTCTAGTAGTGACACAGATGTGACCCCTGGGGTAAATTTACGATCTCCCATCCACTCATCAAGATTTCTCTTGAAGAGAGTCAGTGAGGGGCTCTGCCTAACATGAACTGGGATCTTGTTCCAGAGCATGGGAAGCCTCTGGGTTATGAATCTATCCCTCCAGTGCAGTTTCCTTTGAGAGGTGTCCCCTTTTAGGAGTCTGGGAAAACTCACTAAAAGAGGTACATTCCTCTTTGGAAAGTCTGATGATGTCACCATCCTACAAATACAGCAGGAGAAGGGATACCAGCTAGTAAAGCAAATAGTGCACCGTGTTAATGGGTCTCCCTGTAGTATCATAACATAGTTAGGTAGGGGCTTGAATCCTGCAAACAGTGAGTGAGTGTGTGTGTGTGTGGGGGGGGGGTGTATGTGTGCAATTGTCTTTGAAAGGAGTGCCCTTTGTGGAGACTGGGAAAACACACCTAAAAGAGGTACATTCCTGTTTGGAAAGACTGATGATGTCACCATCCTACAAATACAGCCGGAGAAGGGAAACCACCCAATAAAGCAGATAGTGCACCATGTTAATGCATCGCTCTCTAATATCATAACATAGCTAGGTAGGGGTTTGAATCCTGCAAATGCTGACTGTGTGTGTGTCACTGTTGGTCAATGCGGTGTGGGTTTTGCTTTTACTATGGTATGACATAGTATGATTACAACAGTAAGTGCATTGCACACATCAGGTATCTGCATGGCAAATATATATGTGTACATGTCCCTTCAATCAGTACATAGGTGTGAAGCCTGCATACTACATGAATACATTTGTTTCCATTGACAGGTTGTGCCGCTGCTTCTCAGATCGTAGGTCACATATGTATGTATGTGACAAGGCCGTCCACTGTCATGTTCTGTGGCCAAGGTCATCTGTGGCACACACACCCATGACAGTTACTTAAGAGTAGTGTGAGTGAGGGTATATGCCTGGGGTATATGTCAGACATGGTCATACACAACAAAGACTGCCAAGAATGGACAGTCTTTATAGGTGTACGACTGCCTTGTGGATATGCATTCAGGCCTCTAATGTCTTATGTGATACACCTTGGGACTCCACAATACCTATGGATATGTGGATACCAAGGGACACATGACATAACATGAGGCTGTATGTACACATTGGTACCCAACATACATGTTGAGGGCTACCACCTGTGTGGTACTGACGGGATAGTATGTATAGTACATGAGGATGACTATGCCATAGTCGGCTTACTACTATACAGCATGTATCAGACAACAGGTATCTGTCTGTACGATACCCTTGTGTAGGATATGCATCCCATCCAGGGAATGCATTGTAGGCCAATCCATGCATTTCCAGATTTAGATGGACACATCCCTAGTGTGTCTGCATGTACCTAAGGGGGATATATACCAAACAGGTGTGGTCACGTCACAGGAATGGGTGGCGGTCATTACCACTAGTTAGTGTTATAGTGTAGCACTGGAAGGATCCAATTGTTACTGGGTTCCCTACTACTGTGTGTCATTTGTCAGGACATCATCCAATGATTGCTTATATTCATGCTGTTGAGGTTGTGTATACTACCAGACCTCAAATCATTGACAGATATTAACGGTATCACCCACAGCATAGTGTCAACCCATGTCATACACACGTCTACCCATGTTAGTACATAACTGTAGTAGAATGCATACTGGCCATTGAAAGATACTATGAGATGTTAACAATATGTACGACAGGGTATGCCACATGTCCCATGTGTTCACTATGCATGTACATGCAGACAGTGCGCACCCACCATGTTCACAGATGTACACTTGCTAATCTGTAGTGCACACATCACACATGTACTGTCCACTCACTAACACATGCTGGCAACACATTACACTTCACCCAAGTGGCACATGGGTGGACAATACATACTCAGACCTAACAGTGGTGTAAACAATGCTACACTGACAATCAGAGCTTTGATGCATAATGTTTGCTCAGATATACCTACAAGGATGTCGTTACACTTCCTTGTTGACAACTTGCTATTATTGCTACACTGCTATAGTGCCACCCTGTGCATCAGCACCATGTTAGCCTGTCCCTCTGTCAATGATGCAGATGATAGGAGGCGACACAGGTATCATCATATGCACAGGGCGTTATGTTGTTTGCCAGAGCCTGACATTGACCCATCCAATCGACATGTGTGTGTGTGTGTGTGTGTGTGTGTGTGTGTGTGTGTGTGTGTGTGTGTGTGTGAGGGACAACAGTAGAGCATGGGTCAATGTTGATGTAATGTGTGTGTGTATGTGTGAGCCCTAGTTGTTTGGTTAATGTGTGTGTGTCTGCATGTACACAGCTCCACCATGTGGCTGCCATATACGGTAGTTTGTGGGACAGCCACAGACTGTACCTGCTAGGCTGTACAGATCACTGTCTCTGGCCATGGACACAGTACCTGTGCCTGTCAGGGGTGCTACGGACAGTATCGGGTACCAACCCTGACTGGGTACTGTCATCAGAGGCAGAGGTATGATGACTGGACCCATGTCCCTGCTGGGAATGGCCAGAGCCACGTGCACGTGGTCTACTGGGATGGTCAATGGACAGGCCAGCCCTAGCATTACTGGGGCTGGTACTGCCACTACGGGAGTGGCTGTGAACTGTGGGCCGTTCATGACCACTGCCAGCTGTTGCTGTTGCTGGCATGCATCCGCGTCGACATCGCAACCGTTCCGCACGGTCCTGGCTCATGGAAGACATGTTGTGGAGGGCATCTAATGTCTCCCCCCAACGTCTATCAATGACCTCGGTGTAAGTCCGGATGGCACCGGCAAGGTCACAGATGCTGTCATTGATAGCGGTGTAATGTGCCCTCTGCGCCCTAAGTCCCTGTCTGGTGTACCGTTCCATACGTGCCTGAGCCTGCATTAGAGCCCGGAACATACTGGTCATTATAAGACCTGTGAGGCATGCCTGCCAGGGGCAATATGACCAGTGGTGCTCCCCCGAGAACCCCTGGACCGCCGCCTATGTGGTACCATTCCAGGTCTACAGCTATGGCTGCTGTGAGGGGATGCAAGTGCCATGGGTACCACACTCTCCTGGTCAATGCCAACTGTATGCTGTCCCTCGCCTATGGCCATTGGTGGTGAGGGATGTATTGACAGTATGAGTGTGCGCATAGATGGGGTTGAACGCTGTGTCCTGCGATTGGCGGACCAATGACAGACCCTGTCAAATCTTCCTGTGCCAATATACATGTGTCATCATCACCACTATTCGTGGCAGTGGCTTCAGGTTGCCTGCTGCTTTCGCCAACCCCTAACTCAGCACCTGTGAGAGGAAGACAGGAAATACACTTTACAGTCTGCACATGCACACATGCACACATGGACACATGCACACATGCACACATGAACACATGAACACATGCACACATGCACACATGCACACATGGACACATGAACACATGCACACATGCACACATTAACACTAATACACACCTCACTACAACACATACACACACATACCAGTAATCCAACACATACTCTATAGTGCGTGAAGGAGGGTGTCAGTATCACAAGGTAGACAGTCACCACACACGTCAGCATACAGAATATGTCTTGCACAAGACCATGCAGTGCAAGTGTAGACACCCCTATTAAATGGCAGTATACATGGCTTTGATGCAACTGCGTAGTTGTTCAGTGATTGGCTATACCCTGGAACACAATATGTACATGGACACAACATTGCTGTGCAGGTATTATCAGCTCTGCAATGCCTTGTGCACCATCACTCACAAGTATACATGCCATGGCTGCATGTGTTATCTGTATGACACATAGATATCCATTTCTGAGTGCAGTGTCTGTGTCCATAGCAGATAATAGTGGGCACGGGTGTAGCACATGCATGCTATGTACACACACGGGATGTGCGGTGCATGTTGACGTGAAGGAATCTCAATGCTCAACATGGCCAGTGTACAGTGGTTATGGTGAATGTGGGACATATTGCAGATATGTGGGTGCCAGACATGGCATGGCATGCTACACGACTGCAACATTAAACACCACACATACCCAATGTGTGTCAAGTGACCTATACACCCACTAGCATTCCAGGACATATATGTGATACTTTGTGTGGATGGTGACTGCTGTGCATATTGTGTATACTGGCATATGTAAGCACACAGACAACATGCTATGCATATTGTGTATAGGTGCATATGTTTGCACACACACAACACTGAGGTGCAAAGCAATGACTACTATGAGTAGTACTGTGGTCACTGTAACAGGATGAGGTGTAGTACCCTGTGCCATCATCAACATGCATCTTGTGGTCACTCACAGCTACTAATGTGTGCAAGGCCACCGCCTAGCATGCTGTACCTGAACTGCAGTGCCGTGGCTACGTTTACAATTACACAGCCACCTTGTACATGGGTGTGGGAGGTGCCCAATAGGGAGCATTGCCTAACATGATTGTGTTATGTGTTGCAGAGTGTTGCACAGCCCCATGATAGGCCTCTACCCCTGAGGTACATCATGTGTGTGTGCATGACATGTGGGATACTGAAGTGTGACCTTACAGCGGGTGTGTGGTAATGCCAAATGTAGCATGTTTTCATGTACTGCGTATGAAAAATGTGTTCTGTTGTGTATAGCTGTAGCAACTATGCATATCCAATGTGCAGTACAGTGTTGCCACAATTGTGTCTGCTGCACTGTGTATTGCATGTGATTGAGGCAGCTACTGACTTTACTGAGATGATTGATGTCTCACAGCAAACATGCACAGCATGCATTATGCATAGGTGTGTTACGTGTACATGGCCTACACCTCACCTATGACATGCACATTTCATTACCAATATTAAAGTGTTAACACACTCACCAGCATGTATTGTCTGCCCTGCTGTCACACCAGAGGGACCTAGAAGAATATGACAGAGTTTGTCAGTGGCCACAACTGTGGCATTGCTACTGTGAGTGTGCTAAACGACAGTGGAACAACAGTCAACAGTCACAGGTGTACGGATACTATTCCAAATATCAGTATTGCACACGTTAGGCAGCACAACTGCTAAACACACAGCACACATCTCACATATGCATATTCTAACAATACAGGTAACAGTAGTCTACAGCTAGGGCATATTACCTGCACTCTCCATGTCATCCTGCTGGGTGGCTCCAGCCTCCATGATGACACATGTGTGATGCTGTTGCTGCTCTAGGCCAGGAGCCACCACGCTTAGGAGCAGTTCCTCCACTCTGGTGAGGGGGGGAATGTATGGCCGCCCCACCACCTGTGGCAAGCTGTTGCCAATGGATATCAGATGCACGCCGCCAGACATGTCTAATTAAATCACTGCAGTGATGGCGTACCTGCTCATATGTCCGGTTATGCATGCCTATG
>NC_056732.1:80541259-80554452 GCF_019279795.1 Protopterus annectens | reverse complement strand
ATGCAGTATGTCCCTTGCCCTACGCAAACGTGCATGTACATATAGATACAGACTGCTACCACATATGGATGATTCACAGTATGTAGAGTACCCTTCAGACATATATTTCGGACGTCAGCAAATACATATCTGTTACATATCTTACCTTTGTATTCCTCACCTCCGTCTGTTGTAGGTGTTGTTTTTTTATTTTTTATTTATTTATTTATTTTTTTGTTTTGTTTCCTCTGTGTGTTGCTGTTTGTTTTTAGCGTCTGTCTCCTTCTGCCTGTTTGTGTCTGTCTGTTTCTGTCTCTCTCAATCGTGCTCTCTCTCTCTCTCTCTCTCTCTCTCCCAGTTGTTGCAATGATATTATTGCATGTGTGGACAGCAGATACAGGCTGCTTTTCTAGGTATCTGCACATGTGCATGTGATGGCCTCTGCACCAATTGGTGCCCACCATTTAGTAATTGCATGCAGCCTGCTGTGTGGTAATTGCAGTTCTCACTGTGATTTCAGGACAGTGCTATAAAATGATAGGTTAGGTAGGCATAGCCCTTTCAGTTTTGCAAGGTGGGGACCATGCTTGTTTGCTGTGGACACTGTTGTCTCAGTCAGAAGGTTGGTATATTCTCATATCTGAAGCTGGGTTGTAGCCAGTGAAATGCATGTTGTACTGAAACCTGACTGTTGCTTCTTCCAGTACACTCTTCTCAGTGTGTAGGTTTACTATCACCTCCTAATGCTAACACTGGATACATGGGAGTATGTACTTTCTTTTCGAATTAGAGAATTAACTGGCATACAACAGTAGTTATTGCAATGTATTCCTATGGCTTTCCTATTTTCCCTTTACATTCACTCATTGTAATGCATGTTATATTTCTTTCAGCACCAAGTTATTGTATATCTGCTGTGGTGTAGTGGTACTTCATGCAGACTGGTGAGTCCAAAGTCCCGGGTTCGAGACTGACAAGGTTTTTATTTTGCTGCTGAGCAGTACAAGGGCCTTGTCATACAGAGTGACTAAGGCACTTTTAAGCAATTGTAAGTGGGTTTGCGCGACGCTTAGTGATGCTAAGCTAAGCTTAGCTCAGCTTATTTTATTTTAGCAATACTACGCCAAGCTTGGCTTAGCTTATCATATCTTAGCAATGCTAAGCTAAGCGCACACATGCGCGCACTGGTGCAAACCCGCTTACTACTGTTTACAAGTGCTCACTCCCGCTAACCCCTGCGCTCATTTCTTTGACAGAAAAGTAAATGGGGAGATAGGAATGTGGTGATAAAGGGTGCACAAAGAGGGGAAGACAGTAGGGAAACCAGCTCGGGATGTACAGGATGGGTGTAGAGAGGGTCCATAGCTGCCCATTTCTTTACCAGCAACAGATATGCATATGCAATACATTAGGAGGGATATTTGAAACCTTCCACCCCTGAGAGAGGGGTGAGGACAACTAAGTATGTTGTACTACCAATTATGAATATCCCAATTATGAATATCAGGCACATGCACTGTTTGTGAACTGCTACACTGTCATTAGTATGTTACTCACTTCTGAACAGTTTGTGGTTTGTTTGTGTTGACATTAGCACAGTCTGCTCAGGAAAACTGGACATATTTCACTACTGTGTATGCCTACCTACACCCTTGGTTGTGCCTGACTACACGGGTATATAGTACCTTTAGGTAGGGGTGCAGAAGTGCAGAGTGCATTATTTATTATCGTGTGATGTTTATCTTACTGAACATGCAGAGTTGCTGTGTACCTGTAAGTCTATAAAGGCTAGTAGTCTATCTGAGTAGCTCCCACCTGTTGACATATCCAGATGGTAGACATAGGTCAGCCTAGTATTCTTTGACTGTGCACCACAGCAGTCTTTTCAGCACCTGAACAATGGCATTGTCACAGGTGGTTGCTAGCAGTACATGGCTACATCCTTTGATATTCCTGTGTTGTACTTCTACATAAGGGCATGCTTGCGGGATTCATTCTACAGCTATTTGCAAAGTGTGTAACAGCAGACAAGCTGATATGCCTGTGTGTTTTTGACTCTTCCAGGCCTCAGATACTCTCAGGCATATATTTGAACAGCCTCAGGGAAAGGTACATATAACTGGGATACACCTGTGATATATTTCAGACATTTTGCAGTTCAGACTTTGGGGGATTCAGAGCATATGTATTACTACACCTTTTCTGACGTGCAAGCAGTGTCTACTCTCACTTATTGACATTTGTCATTAAGTGAGATTCCCCACCTTTCTGCCTAGTGTTAGTACATTTCACAGGGAGTCAGAGGGGCACAGCTAACATTTGTTTACAAATCAGGGTCATCACTGTAGATCAGTCACTGTTGGGAGGTCTGGCCTGTGACCTATGCAAATATGCCAGTGTTTATCCTGCTCTGATACTGTGTGGGGTTTGTAAGGTGCTACTGTAACATTATTCCCTACTAGCATGGCTGATTTTCTTTTCACAGTCATGTCATGCAATTCCACAACACGTACTGGTTAAGGCCCACAGAACAAGATTTGTGTTATGCCATTCCTATTTTCCCTTTACATTCACTCATGGTAATGCATGATATATTGCTTTCAGCACTAAGTTATTGTATATCTGCTGTGGTCTAGTGGTACTTCATGCAGACGGGTAAGTCCAAGGTCCTGGGTTCAAGACTGACAAGGTTTTTTATTTTGCTGCTGAGCATTACAAGGGCCTTGTCATACAGAGTGACTAAGGCACTTTTAAGCAGTTGTAAGCGGGTTTGCGTGGGTTTGCGTGACACTTAGCAATTCTTAGCTAAGCGCACACAAGCTCACACTCGCGCACCCTCGCTAACTACTGCTTAAAAGTGCTTACCCCCGCTAACCCCCGCACTAATTTCTTTTAAAGAAAAGAAAATGGGGAGATAGGAAAGTTGTTTAAAAGGGGGCACAAAGAGTGAAAGACAGTAGGGAAACCAGCTCGGGATGTGCAGGATGGGTGTAGGGAAGGTCCATAGCTGCTCATTTCTTTACCAGCAACAGCTGTGCATATGTTTGAAATTTGGTGTGAAATTTGAAACCTTCCAACCCTGAGAGAGGGGTGAGGACAACAAAATATGTTGTACTGCTAATTAGAATTATCAGTTTACATGTCCAGCGGACATGTGTGCGAATTGGGCGGCTATGTATGGGACGTAATTTTTTTGTGGGAATAGATTGCCCTTTTTTTTTTTTTTTCAGGTGAGAGTGGAATGTGAGGTAGAGGAAGTAGGTATATTTGGGGAGGTAGGTTGGGGAGGTAAACAGACAAGACAAACAAGACGTATACAGGGGCAGAGTTTGACACATGGAGTGGGTGAACACAATTGACGGGGAAGGATGTTTGGAAATCGCAAGCCCATGAGCCCACAGATGGTAACAGTGGAACTGAGATCCCCACCCATGGGCAGTCACCACTGCACCTTCACAGCCCCGAGGGTGGCTGTGCTGAGGGCTGTGTAGGACGTGCAGGGTCACCTGAGAGACGTGCCACTCTCACCTCGAGCTGGTGTAGGGGATCAGCGACTGAATGCTGGATCTCCCTACGCACCACAGCCCGGACCCTAGCAAGGGTGACAGGTGGCCCTCCTCCGCCCATGATTGCATGGGGGGGATGAGCCCCATCCCCTGCAGTGCTTCCACCCAAAGGTGGCACAGGACCAACGGAGGAGGGGAGCCCAGGCTGGGCACCAGTGCCGCTGGTGCCAGGTGCACTCGCCAACTGAGGAGGGACAGGTGGGTCCGCTGGGACCGGCCTTCCCATACGTTCTGTGATTAGGTGTGTTTAATTACAACATAAACAACAGCATTCCAGATTAGTTGTAACAGCATGCAGTAATATTCCCATTAACCCAACACACCAAGGTTCCAACAGTTGAACAGCAAGCATAACACATGCATATATTGAATGACAGTGGATATTCCAACAACATGCAGGGATGTTTGGTAGCAACAGGCCACCATGAACATGGTGTTTGAACAGGGCACATGCATCAACATCAATGCAAATAGTTATAAAACAGTAAGACATATGTCCCAACAAATATTTAAGATTACACATACCCATTGAGGTTTGGAATTGCATGGTTTATGCACATACTGTTGGGCGTAGAAAAAACCTCGGTTAACATCTTATAATGACCTTTTAGTCTACACTGCATTCCCAGTGACTGCAAGTGTATATCCCCTACCTGTATTATTACACTTGCCACCATACGTTAGGTTGTGTCATGGGTTTGGCTAGTTCAATATATGCCTGACCTATATCTGACATATGAAATGTCCAGGATGCAGATGTTACTGCTACATATTTCTTGTTTGCATTTATATTTTGTTATCTACATATCTGGGATGTTTTCACATGATATTTTCACTTCGATTTGTACAGAACCTTGCATTTCTTGTCACGCACTCACATTTCTGGTGAATAATTATATGCTACACGTGTGCCAGGTTTACTTATTCATGCCAGCCAGTAACTGACTATTGTGGACTGTATATATGTTTCACAGCTACTAGCACTTCCATCACCCACTTTATATGGGACTGCATAACTCTGGGTTGCCAGCACATTTTCAAACAGTACTGTTTGTATAATGCAAGGGTACAACAACATTTCAGACTCTGTGACACAGGCACACTATGGGTTTTAGACCTTTATTAATGACATTGCACACTTTTCCACAGGCTCACTCCTTTATTTGTTTTAACGGTGTTTATGGCAGACATGTTCAAGACATATTATACCTTTATTAATAGGTTAGAACAATCTTTTTTCAGGTTCACTCATTTATGTTATATGACAGTGCCTGCAGAGATATTATTCCAGACATATGTTACCTTTCTTAATGGGTTACTACACACTTTTTCTGCCTCTCTGACGTTTTTATCTGACAGTACATGCAGAGGACTTACTCAGGCAATTCTATGGCT
The DNA here is from genome assembly GCF_019279795.1 of Protopterus annectens. NCBI lineage: Eukaryota > Metazoa > Chordata > Ceratodontiformes > Protopteridae > Protopterus > Protopterus annectens. The sequence continues at coordinate 80,549,512 of NC_056732.1, read as the reverse complement.
GTTTTATTGGTCTACAACACTTTCTTTCATGCTCTCTCCCATATTTTATATAACAATACATGCAGAATAATCACTAACCTGCCTGGTGGCGCAGCCTTAGCAGCCTATCAGCATAAGCTTGCTGATTCATAGCACGGTCACCTGCAGCTGTAAAGTAAAGGAAGGGATATTGAGACATACCTATCCGTTATACATACTCCATTATCAATTCTTACATACTGCATTCCATGGCTACATACTCAGTTGTGGGGCATTCTGCATCCCACGAGCCTCCTGTATCCACTGGTTCAGGCGGTCCTGTTTTCATCTCTTCAGGTCTGCATGGTGGTGACGGACCTGCTCACCAGTCCGAGGAATGCCTGTGGCACTGGTGAGGTCACGAGCTAACCGGTTCCAAGCCTCTGCCTTGTACTCTGTCCCTTGGAACTGGCCCTGCAGGAGTCTTGACTCGTGACGGTGGACAAGGAGCCAAACCATGTATTTGGACTCCTCGATGCCCCAACAATGCACTCAGAAGTGTGAACCCTCTCCTGCACCTGCCATTCTGACTGCAAATGTGAGCTACAATCAGTTATGGCAAGTATTCCCGCCTATGGGGTTTAAATATGCAGCATTTCCCTGTGATTGGCCGTTTTGTAAAATTCTCGGCTGACTGCAGACCTGCTTAGTAATGGTTAAACTACGATTCGTAAGTTTATGAATATTAATAGTGGCTGCTTTCCCTATGTTGTCATCGCTTAATGGTTCTGTACTTTGATTATGATGCAAAGGGTCCTGGGTTTGAACCTTGTCATTCTTTTATTTTAATACTATCTAGACAGGCTAGGGGGTATGGCTGCATTTAAGTAACTTAGCTCTACGTTGCTCCATGGTGCCCTACGCTGCCCTGGTTGGCACGGCGCGCACGTCCGCGCAAATACATTGTGCTGGGTAAAGCGCTTTTAAACTTTGGGCAACTCTATTGCACTGGGTAAAGCACTATTAAACTATGGGCAACTCTGTTTAGCTGGGTGAAGTGCTATTAAACTATGGGCAACTCTGTTTAGCTGGGTAAAGTGCTATGGGCACCTGTGTTTAGCTGTGTAAAGCGTTGCTTAACAGCAGGCTATTATATATCTGGATCCTTTAAAAATATATATTTTGTTCACTGATACATTGGCCATGTCACTGCTTTTAATAAAATTTTAATCATATATGTCTGGTATTATTTCAAATACTAATTTAAAACATAAATAAGAAGGGGAGTGGTGGGACTCTAACCGTGAATGTCTTCTCTTTGTGCATATGCTCTACCATTGTGCTATTCCAATTTGGTGTGATTTGCATAAACATTCTTTCTTATGCTCTTCCATATCAGAATTGCTAACTCTAGCTAAGCAATGGGCACACCCACGCACACACATGCAAATACAGGCAGCTATATCGTGGATTTAAAAAAATATATATAATTATTTACTTTATATAAGTGTGATGGGCTTTACAGTGTCAGGGAGTGTGGTGTTGGGTGCAAGTATATTTGAGCGAACTCGCTCTTGTGTGTTGACATTATGCTTTTTAAAACCTTGCAGGGGCGTGCACATTTAGACTGCTTGGCAGTCGGACACACCCCCTGTTTTCCTACTCAGTCCGTGTAAGAGTTATGGTTGAGTCAGCATGCCCTCATGAATATTCATGGCATGCTGACATCAAACCATTCAACTGCAGCCTCCGTGTAAGACTTATTAAGTCTTACATGGAGGATTAGTGAATCCGGGGGTCACTTAGAAAAATTCTGGCTTTGCTCTTGCTACCCACCTGACCAACTCTATATTCTACACTTTTTAATACACACCCTCTGACTTTCCTTAGATCTACATTTCACATAATTTCTTATGCCTTCCTCCTTCTCTATATATACTTACTCTATTACCAGAAATCATTTCAAGTCTTCCTCAAAAATATCATACTGTGCTTTCTAATATATATGCTACTCTACTTTGTATAACACCATATACTCTTTGATGTACAAATGTTGTTAAAATTGCTAAGGTGTCATCTCTTTTGGTTATTTATATTTTGCAATATGTAGTTTCATTGTTGACCCATACTCTTGTAATTCTTGTGGTATAATGTTTGTTTGTTTTTTCATATTGTTGGAGCTTTTCTCCCCAGGCTGCCGCTGAAAATGGACCTGTGTCCAGTTGGACTTTCCTGGTAAACAAATGTTCAATAAATAGATGCTATGTCTAGTGCTATTTAAGATGTCCATGTGACCACGATAGCTTGCCAATCAGAACCTTACTTTTAGTTTCAACTCACAGAGATGATAATGGGTTCTCCATCCTAAGGGATAAAATGGCCTAGAATCTGCATAATTCCTGCCTCCTGCCACAAGAATAAATGAATAACTGGATAGTTTTCAAAGAGTTTAGAGTTTAAAAAAATGTAACAGCCCTAGGTGAAACAAAGGTAGGCCCCTACCCAGTCTAACTCCTTTATGCAATGTAATAAGTTTTGAGGCTGTATATCTTTGGGCCAAGTTATGAAGTTACAGTGAAACAGTCCATTAGTTAAAATTGACATTAATAATTGCACAATTTCCTTATAACATTATTGTAACATGAGTATTGTGCACTCATATATTGTCTTAGGGTATAACTTGTATAGCTTGGCTCCTTTGTGTCATAATTCTGATTATGTTTCTGATACCTGTGTCTATAGAATGACTCATGCCTTTCTGAAGGTGTCCCCACTAACATTACAAATTAAAGTACAGACATGCCTTTGCATTCCTTTGTCTTTGAAATACTGAATGGCATTACTTCCCAAATATTCTTGCATCCATCTTTACCTTAAGGTTATTCATGATCAAGTGTAGAGCTGTATATTGTTTTAAACTAACCCTGCTCTGTGAATAGTTACAAAAGATCACTTTGGAGGTGCAGAGACATGACCAATGGCTCATTATGGCTGAATTCAACCCCCCCACCTCTCCAGCATACTTTGTTTGGGACATAGGACTCACCACAATTCTGGATGCCAAGCTGAAAGCACTATGTCTGTGAAGTGGTTATATTGCAGTAAATGTAAATTTTCCCATTGGTGCATCTTTCTGGAAGGGTTGTAGCATGACAGAAACACATTAATATTAACTCCGTAACCACGGGTGATATGTTTTCTCATCACTAGTGTAAATAACTAAAATAACTGGTTCCAAAATACTTTTTTCATGTATTTGTTTTTAATTCTAAAACTGGTAGGAATTGTGATGCTCCAGCACTGGCCCAGTAATCAATGAGCCTCAAGCCTCATCACTGGCAACATCTAGAGGAAGTACACACTGAGAGGATGACAAGTACACATATAGTAAAGTGCAATTTCCCGTAAGAGCACACAGAGATCACAGTCAGTCTGGGGCTGGTTTCTCCCTCTCTCTCTAGATCCCCAATAAGACTTCCCACTGGCACAGCTATAGGGTTGAGATCTCAGCCGAGTGGCCAAGCTGAGACCTCCACTACCCTCTCTGTCCAATCACTGCTTCATGTCCCTGCCCAAGTAGCTGACACACACACACACTTTGAGATTTGATTGATATACAAACACACATACACACATACACACACACACACACACACACACACACACACACACACACACACGCACACCTGAGAAAGGCTGGCATGGGTTTACTAGCTATTCCCCATTCTGCCCAGACTATAAGGTAGTTTCAGCTGCCACCAGCCAACTCAATATCAGCTACTCTAAGGCCCTTACCAAGGGGTGTCCAATTTTAATGTGTAATGTTACTATTAATCCAAATGGTATTCTTGACCAAGTGCCAGGCTATTAGGAGTGGCCTGTACAGTGTCACCAAATACATATGCAAGTACTCTAAGAGCTAAATATGCCTCACAAATATCAGCCACAAAGATAGGTTTAAATATATTTAATATTAAATAATAAAAGAACAAGTCAATACTCAGTCAATCAGCACAGTAACCTCAGAGTTCAAAATCACAGGAAGTATTTTAAAACAACATTGCAGGACAGTCTCAAATGAATACAGAAAGCATATAAACTAATCTTTACTATATTCTTATCCATATCTAAGAGAGATGCTATGCCCTAAATCTTACTTATAGACAGGGAAGTGCAGATGATGATGATGATGATGAGTCTATGTTCTTGCTAGGTCCAAGATAAAAAAAATGCACAGTCTCTCTCTGAGAAAGTTCCCAAATTATTATCAAACATTACTGCTATGCCAGCTTGGATGACATCACTTTTTGTCACGTGACTTCAGCTCCCAGGCTAAACAGAAACTTAACAGAATTTGACATGTCTGTGTGAGAAATAAATATCTCTGCAGATCTTGGAAGTCATAAAATAATGAAACACTTTACATTTTAAACCTAGTAATTACTTTTCTTTCAAGACAATGGAAAACCTTCTAGCTCTAGACATTGTGTCTGCTATGGAACTGAAACTGAGAGATAACATCTTTTGTTTATGGCTCAGCTATAAAGTAACTTAACCTCAACTATTCTTAGGTTTTGCAAGTTAATCTTTTATGTTCCAGCAGGGTATAATGTGTTTATATTCTTGAAGCTCAGTATATAACATACAGTTCTGTATAAATCATATCAATATTCACAAATGACATAGAATTTTTTACAAAATTCCAGATAGCTGGGCTAGCAGCATGACAGGAATCCCATTTTAATACGGGAAAATATACTTTTTCTCACTGAGGATTCTTTATATGCACTAATTGTACTAATGGAAAAATTAGCCTATAGCTTACCATTAAAATGTTTGTGAATTAAAATTTCTATTCATTAGCATGGTCCCGTCTCAATCTCCTATATAGTAATAAGGCATGGAGAGCCAATCCATGTCCCATCATTCAATGAGGTGTACACTGAAGATATCTAACAGTAACCTATCTCAATGCTTATCTGGTGATATCTAGTGATATGAATAGTGATGTTAAAGTGAGGAGATGTTCAAGTCCTCAAAAACAGTTTTCTCTTGCAACTATATTTTATAAATAAAAATACTACTAATAGTTATGTCTATACACATTAAGAGTATGTAATGCCCATAGCAGTAATACATTCATTTTTCTTTTTATTTATTTATTTGCCTTTGTTTGCTTGTTTATTCATTCACACTTTTATCCTGGACAAAAGAATGGGACTATAAATATGGTGAACAAGTTGAAGTACATTACTATGTCCATCATTTCTTTCCTTCAAAACAGGACAGACATTTAATCAGGTAATTAAAAAGTCATATGGAGGGTGGTAGGAAGACAGACCCTAGAAAACCAAAAGTTGATGCTTAATCACCAGTAGATATTCTATGATATGGCCTACCAGGGAAGAAAATAACATTATTTCATACACGTTCATCACATTCAAAAACAAGAGGGATAAACAAGGATGAGAAGTGAGGAGATAAAATGTATGCAAGAAATGGCAAAGTATGAAATCAGCGTGAGGCAACCAGTGATACTACTTGCAAGGAAGAAAAGTACATGAGTACAAGGGCAACAAGTGAGCAATAATGCCCTTAGGGGTATATATTAGTGTGTAAATAATGCACACCAGAGATAAAATGTATGCAAAAATGGCAAAGTATGAAATCAGCGTCAGACAATCAGTGATACTACTTGCAAGGAAGAAAAGTACATGAGTACAAGGGCAACAAGTGAGCAATAATGCCCTTCGGTGTGTATATTAGTGTGTAAATAATGCACACTCAGTGGTGTTCTGAGGCACTGGAGGGCCTCTACATCACTGGAAAAGCATTATATACACAAAAAAATACACCCTGGAGGGCATTATTTCACTTAGGAAATAGGCATCTAATTTGTATTTTTTATCATGAAATATATAAAGTATATATAATTGTTTTTGGAGGAAGTATTTTGCTATACTATCAATATATAACCTATGTAAGTATTTAATGTCCACACACATACACACTCACGCACACACATACACATTCAAAAAGCACAAGTGGATAAATTGACATAATCACAAACATATACATATAAAACAAACATATTCAGAAATACAAACTCATATATATACATACATAGACACAGACACACACACACACACACACACACACACACACACACACACACACACACACACACACACACACACACACAAAATCAATAACTGGCTAAAATGATTAGTGAAAACATCCTCAAATGTTTCCTGTAAAAAAAAAAAAAAAATACAAGATATTGCAGCTTTCTGCCCTCCCACCAACCGCCCTTTGCTGTCCCTCATTTTGCAGCATAGTGCAGCTGTAACAAATGATTATACTTAAAAAAATCACTAAAGATTAAAGTCACTCTGTAATGCCAGATATTTCGATTTTAACGGCACCCCTGCTGATTGACTGCCTATTGCAGTCGGCCCTTTGTCCCTTTCTTACATTTTCTTTCTCTCTCTCTCTCTCTCTCGCTGTCTACCACAGTCAGGCACAAAGAAACAAACACACACACGCTGCAGATTCAAAATCAGTCAGTAATGCAGCCCTAAGAGTATCCTACTTTTCATGCTGTTGAATTGCCTGCTGCAGTCAGTTCTGTCTCTGTCTCTGTCTTAGATTCTCTTTCACTCTCACAAGCACACACACAAAGAATGCACAAACACACTTGCTTTTCTTTTTATTTATTATATTAACTTTATGCTTGCTAAACATTAAAATGCTGTTTAGCAAGTGCAAAAATGGCAACCATTTTTTTTTTTGCTGTCCGAGCTTCATGGCTGTGGTGAAGTGGCAGACTTGTGTTTCAGTGGCATTACCTGTACATAAACACCCTGCTGGAAAACATACATTCTTCAATCAGGGCTTAATGTACAATTTACCCATTCTCTAAGTTAAAATATACTGTAGCCATTATTCCTGTTAAAATTCTGTTGGAATTTTGTCTGTGGCTATGTGTTTTCTGTACTATTATTTCTGCTACATTGACCAGTCATATATCCAATGAGCAACCACTTTAGGTGGTTACTACAAAAGCAGCCAATGTGAAAGGAAAACATATTGCTTTGACACTGCTGCAAGATTGCTGTTGTGGATTACTGTGGCTGGATAGCCAGTGCATGTGTGTAACAGTATCAAAATGAAATAGATTACTCTGGCCATTAATTATTTTTTTTACTCTAATCATATTCAAACTAGATATGTGTACAGAGAAAGTCACTATATATTTTTTGGGGGGGTATGTGAAAGAACATGGCATTTATATGATTAATATTAAGCAATCAGAACTAACAAAGCGATGAAACTCATTATTGTGTCCATTATTTATTTCACTTTTGTTACAATTAAAGATCAGATAATTACACATAAAATTGCTTTCTTTTTGAGAGGGTGAGGCAGGTTATGAGGGAAAGGTGAATGACCTCTTATTTCAGCAGATCATAGTAAACAATCATTGATCTGGGTATGTACATGGAGAGTTTGGTGGCTTTAGTGTGAAACAAACCATCCCAGTTTTCACACTCATAGAGATGCACCTTATCAGAACATGCATAATCTACTGGAATAGCATGTGTGCAAAAAGAGTTGAAGCTAGATTTGTCGCATTTTAGTGCCACAGTGAAGGCACTGTCAGAACATGCATAATCTACTGGAATAGCATGTGTGCAAAAAGAGTTGAAGCTAGATTTGTCGCATTTTAGTGCCACAGTGAAGGCACATCCTGTGTTTTGGTTTTCTCATTACTTTATTATTATAATTTTCTTAGTATCCCTAATACAATTGTCTTTAAATTTAGTTCAGAACAAATTTGCAGATGATTATATTTTCACACGGCCACGGTGGTGCAGCAGTTAGTGTTGCCACCTCACAGCAAGAGGTTCTCTGGTTCGATTCTCGGCTGGGGTGCCTTCTGTGTGGAGTCTGCATGTCTTCCCTGTGGTCGTGTGGGTTTTCTCCGGGTGCTCCGGTTTCCTCCCACATCCCAAAGACAAGCAGTAGGTGGATTGGACACTCCAAATTGGCCCTAGGTGTGTGTATGTGTGCCTTCTGTGGAAGGTTGGGCGCTGGGCTGGCAACTCGACACCATAAAACTCCACTGCCAGTCATGAGCGGACAGATGATCTGCTGTGGCGACCCCTAACTGGGAAAAGCCAGAAGAAGATAGGGCAAGAAGTAATACATAGTCACACACACTACACTAAAAGCACTAGTTATTTATCCTTAAAATTATATTTTCCAAATTATTCAACATCTGAAATATTAATA
>NC_056732.1:80481259-80536259 GCF_019279795.1 Protopterus annectens | reverse complement strand
TTTGTTTGTGTGTGTGTGTGTGTGTGTGTGTGTGTGTGTGTGTGTGTGTGTGTGTGTGTGTGTGTGTGTGTGTGTGTGTGTGTCTCTGTCTCTGTCTGCCTGTCTGCCTGGATAGTCACAGTAGTGGTTAGTTATGGGATAGGAAGGGTAGGGTAGGTGTATTTTTGTGCCTGTTAGTATGATTGGGTGAGGGAGGTCTGTGTGTATGTGTGTAGTGTATACATGAATCTGTGTATGTGTGTATGGGGGGCTGTCATACTTCCACACTCACTAAGACTAACAAGAAAATTCTGCACTATTTTGGGGGGAACTAGAAACCAGGTATGCTTTTTATCATGCCATAAAGACAGTGAAAAAAGATAATATAACAAAGTTTTACAGTATGAAAGACTTGGGGCAAGTACTTCTGAAGATTCAAGCCCTGTACCATCATCATTCACAAACAGCTCTTTGAAGACCTTTAGCCATTACACTACTACTAAATGCCAGAGATCCTCTCACGTGTTTCCTGAAGACTTGGAAAAAAATTAAAGCAAAAGAGAGTGAAAATTTTGACCCCTGTACCCTCAGCACACACCCACCTGTTTAGTAGAGTGTTAGCCCTGTCTGCTACCACCTGCACCAGATGTATGCTTAACATATTACCTTAAGCCTTTAAAACAAAGAAAAAAAAACATGTTAAAGTAAAAGTTTCTAACATTGCACTCTTGGCATAGGAAGCAGCTTGAGAAACCAGAGTCTTAATCTTTAACACTAACTGAGAGGGTTTGCAAGCAAGTGCATTTATTATGCAATAAGAAGTATGAAACCATAATATCAAGTATTAGTCCCTGACCACAACGATCAGTGAGTCATGAGCAACAGGGCACATATAACAGGCAACATCAAGAATGTCCTGTAAAATCAGGGACAGTTTTAAACTATTACTTAGGATTCCTTACAAAGGTAATAGAACAACAGCTGTAGCATCTCTATGCACTACATATATCAGAATGTAACTCAAATTCCTGGCATTGTTAATGACTGCTGTTCTCATGTACTGAATAAAACTGTCCCTCATATTTGCAGTATAAGTTGTATAGCTTGAACAGTTGACTGTAAGTATTCATGGTTTACAAGGGCAGGGACAAAAACATAAAAAGAGATATCTGGGACATTCTGTCAACTCAGGGACAAGTAGGAGGTATTTGACATATGTGTGTGTGTGTGTGTGTGTGTGTGTGTGTGTGTGTGTATGTGTGTGTGTGTGTGTGTGTGTGTGTGTGTGTGTGTGTGTGTGTGTGTGTGTGTGTGTGTTTGTGAGACTGAATGGGAGGGTGCCTGTGCCCACATGATACATGGGCCACCAATTATAGCTACCTTAGGAAAGTGCTGATTTGTACTACTGCTAGTTATAAGCAATTCAGTGACATGCAAATTAGCTGAGAATGACATTTTTCCTCATGGTGGGCAACATATCTTTGAATTGCATTTTCTACAATTTGGCCACAACTCTTATTGCTTCTGGTGGGGTTCTTTCTGAATCCCCTGGCTAGTCATTTACCAAATGACTGTCACCAGAAGGCAAAGATCTGTCTATGATTGAAGTACGCAAACTGTCTTCTAGTTAAACTGCAAAAATTATAAATACTTGGTATGCCTTGTGCTTATCTTGTCCTTAAGTTTCATTATTAATTTACATAGGTTGGTGAGATGAAACTTGTTACTCAGAGTACAATATAAATATATACAAATACAAAAGAAAAACATGTTTTACTTTACTGAATACCAATAGGAACTGTGCTAGCTATTTGGCAAGTTATCATTTGTATATAATGTAGTATCCTGTTAAGTTCCAACCACAGAAGCATTCTTTAGATAAGCTGGAAGTATAAAGAAATAGAAGTTATGTTCTTACCATAACGTTCCATGTTAGTTGTCTTCTTCTCGCCTTCTTCTTGCTGGATGGGTTCGGAGCCGACCTCGGCTCCGACTCGGCCACTCTAAAAGCTCGAGAGTTGGTTCCACCGGCTCGAGGCTCCCCTTATATCCCACAATGCTAGGCGTGAGTTACCTCAGATCTCGTTTGTAAGCTAGGCCCAGCCTATAATAGTAATAGAATAACTAGTAACAAAGTCCACCTCTATAAACAAGGGAGAAGAGAAGGGTGACCTACATCCTGATCCAGGAAATATGCACAGCAGAGAATATACCTAAAGTACAGAGGTGGTAGAAAGAGAGGTCACAATCAAAAACTCCTCTAGGTCTGTCCAGGCCAGGGGGAAGGAGGGTGGGACGCAAGAAGAAGGCGAGAAGAAGACAACTAACATGGAACGTTATGGTAAGAACATAACTTCTATATGTTAAGTTGTCTATCTCGCCTTCATTCTTGCTGGATGGGACCGCGTCCCTAGCACCTTGTCCCGGGTGGCCTAACGGAACAGACTCTTGAGAACAGTGGAACCAAAGTTAGCTCTATGTCTAGACGCTAAATCCAGCTTATAATGAGAAATGAAAGTGTGAGGAGTAGCCCAAGTAGCCGCTGCACAAATGGTGTCAATAGGCAGTCTATCTTGGAAAGCTATAGAAGTAGCCAAAGCTCTGGTAGAATGGGCTTTAGGTTTGCTAGGCAGCTTTTGGTGTCTAATTTCATAAACAAGGGAGATCAGAGATGTTAGCCATCTGGATAATGATACCTTTGAAACTGAAAGTCCCTTTCTGCCTTCTGCATAAGAGACGAACAGCTGTTCAGATTTTCTGAATTGTTTTGTTCTATCCAAATAGTACCTTAACTGACGATGAACATCTAGCCAATGCAATCTTTGTTCAGATCTGTTAGAATATTCTGGAAAAAACACCGGGAGGTCAATGCTTTGATTTAGGTTAGCCGAGGAGGCTATTTTTGGTAAAAAGTACGGATTGGTTCATAAAGATACTCTGTCCTTATGGAACAACAGATAAGGAGGTCGGCAGCTGAGTGCATGAAGTTCTGAAACTCTTCTAGCTGATGTAATAGCTACTAGAAAGAGAGTCTTCCATGATAGTAATTTTAAAGAACAGGAAGCTGCAGGTTCGAAAGGAGAGAGAATTAAAGAACTGAAAACTAAATTTAGGTCCCAAGGAGGAGGAGGATTTCTTACCGGAGGTCTGAGTAGAAAAACTCCTTTCAAAAAAGCTTTGCAAAGCTTGTGGGACATGATGGCAGAATCTGAAATGCCCACATGAAAGTTAGAAATAGCTGCCAATTGAACTTTAAGAGTAGAAGGAGATGAACCTGCATGGAAGAGTTCAGCTAGGAAATCAAGGACCATTTGGATGGAAGCAGTGAAAGGATCTATGTCCCTTCCTTGAGCCCAATAGGCTAAACGCTTCCACTTACTCAAATAAATCTTCGAGTGGAAGATTTATGGAAGCTATCAAAATATCTCTAACAGAGTGAGATATTTGAGGAAGCCTGGCTAAGGTTGGAATTGGAGGAACCAAGCAGTGAGGTTCAGGGAGGGAAGGGAGCGATGAAACTGACCCGACTGATGGATCAAAAGATCTGGAACTAGGTCCAGATGCCAAGGTCGCTCCAACAGAAACTGATGTAGAAAGGGGAACCAAACCTGTCGAGGCCAGTACGGAGCAATGAGGATCAATGAAGCCTTCTGAGCGATAGCTTTCTGTATCACTTGAGAGATTAGTGGGAAGGGGAAAAGCATACAGAAGTCCCGGGCCAAACCTGGAGTAGAGCGTCTCTGCTGGGTTGGCCTGGTAACGGAAAAGGGTGAAAAATCTCTGCACTTGCTGTTTTGGGGAGTAGCAAAAGGTCGCAGCAAGGCTGGCCCCACTTGAGAAAAATTTCTCTCACAACAGAGTCTTTCAGAGACCACTCGTGAGGCATGAGGATAGCTCTGCTCAACTTGTCCGCGATTTGATTGGACTTCCCGGGATGTGCATTGCTATCAGAAAACGCTGAGAAGAAATCGCCCATTGCCACAGTCTGAGTGCTTCTCGACACAGGGGTAGGACCTGGTTCCGCCTTGTTTGTTGATATACCACACTACAGACATATTGTCCGTCTGGATTGCTATCGCTCCCAAGGGAAGAGAGGCTGGAAGGGGTGGCAACGCTAAAAGCACTGGTCTCATCTCTAGAACATTTATGTGCAAGTGTAATTCGTCTGGTTGGAATGTGCCCAGGACAGTTCTGCCCTGATAATGCCCCCCACCCGATCAGGGAGGCGTCCGTTGTCAGAGTAGCAACCGGAGGAAGGAACAAAGGGTCTTCCCAATAAGAGCTGAGGGAAGACATCCACCACAGAAGATGATTTCTGCATGTTTGCGTGATCATAATGGTGTGAGACATTGGAAGTTGCTGGTACGACCATTGCGTGAAGAGCATCCATTGAAGGATTCTCATGTGGAATCTGGCTAATGGAAGCAGAGGTATGGCAGCCGCCATAATCCCCAACACTTTCAGAACTAGCCTGGCTTTGATTCTGTTGCTGCTGAAGAGGAGCGAGACTATTTTGTGTATGTCTGTTATTCTCTGATCTGTTAGTCTCGCAGACATGTTGACTGTGTCTAGATTTGCGCCTATGAAGGTAATAGTACAACAAGGCGACAAAACAGACTTTTCGAAATTTATTGAAATGCCTAAATTTCGACAAGTGCGAAAGGTGTAGTCCCTGGCCATTAGAAGAAGATGCTTGGAGGGAGCTGTGAGGAGCCAGTCGTCCAAATATGGAAACACCTGAAATCCTTGTCGTCTCAGGTGAGAAGCTACCACTGCCATGCATTTGGTAAACACCGGGGCAGTGGTGAGACCAAAGGGCAGGGCCCTGAATTGAAAATGACTGGTTCCCAGCCTGAAGCGGAGGAATCTTCTGGAGTGTCTTTTCATTTTTATGTGATAGTACGCATCCTGAAGATCTATAGAGCACATCCAGCTTCCCTTTCCCAAAAGGGGAAGGATGGACTGCAGCGTGACCATCCGAAATCTTGTTTTCTTGACTGACTTGTTCAAGATACTGAGATCCAAAATTGGTCTCCAGTCCCCTGTTTTCTTTGGAACTAAAAAGAACCTGGAGTAGATTCCGGATCCTTGCTGGTCTGCTGGAACTGGCTGAATTGCTCTTCTTGCAAGCAGCTTTGAAATTTCCAAAGCTGCAAGATCCCTTTGAGCAGGTGGAACATCTGGAAGGGATTTTTTTGATTGGTTTGGAATGCGAAAGAAGGGAATGGAATAACCCTCGGAAATGATGGACTGTACCCATTTGTCTTGAGTCAGGGATAGCCAGGCTTTTGGGTACAGTGACAATCTTCCCCCGACTGCCTCCGAAGGTAGGCAGTCGGGCAACACCTCAGGGATGCTGAAAGGGCTTATCAGAGAAGACTTCATGATTGCCCTGGTTCTGCGGACCCCCCCTGCCTCTAGGGCGACGTCTACCATTGTTGTTCCCCCCTCTGCCTCTGGCGGGGAACCGACTTTGTGCGTCAGGCGAAGTCCCTTGAGATTGTTTACGGAACCACATTTTCCCACTTTTCTGGCCTTTGGGGTAAGGCCTAGAAGGAGTAGAAAAACGGACTCCGACGGCAGAAAGAGTCTTGCCATCTGTCTCGCACCTAGTCAAGGTTTCTTTCACTTGAGGACCAAAAAGAGATGATCCATCAAACGGGGAATTAGTGAAAGGGGTCCGCAAAGTTGCATAACCGCATCCAGGCGTGCCTGCGTAAGGCCACACCTGTCCCTGCGGCCCTGCTCGCTCCATCAGCCGCATAAGAAAGGAGGCGCATGGAGGAGTTAGCTATGGAGTTCAGGGTAGCCAGCTGAGTGTTCATCTTGTCCTGGAAACCCGCAGCTGTAGGATCCTTCAACATATCACTCGCTTCCTTGATCAAGTCCCTTTGAAGACGAGTAAAATGGCATAGGTAGTTCAGCGAACGCATTGCAAAGGTCGCTGACAAGAACATCCGCTTCCGCACCTGTCCATAGACCTGGATTCCTTGTTAGGTGGATGGACAGGCACCGAAGGATCAGCTAGTTCCTTCTTGGTGGCAGCAGCTACCACCATAGCATCCACAGAAACACCTTTTGTGAGAAATTGCTTGTCAGTTGGTGCTGTTATAAATTTGGAGGGTCTCCTGGGGTAGGGTCCACTGAATCAGGAGCCGTCCAGGCCTTCTTTGCAACCACCTGCATGAGGGGATCAAAGGGGGACACCCAGGAGGTGGAAGGACGAGAGCCAAACGCCTCAAGATACACAGATTCATCCTCCGAAGGGTTAAGGGCTGGCCAATTTCCCTCTGTTTCAGGATCTCTAGAATGTCTGCGAAGAGACATCTTCAGAAGGGGAACGTGGGGAACCCTCGGAATCCTCTAAATCTGTGTCAGAGGTGACAGACTCAGGTGAGTCTAAGTGCTTCCTCTTACACTTTCTCTTCCTAGGGGGCTCCCCTGCCAATTCAGGAGAGGCCTCGGAAGAGGATGAGATCCCCACAGGGGATTCTTGTGGAGCTTGCTCTCTGCGGTCTGGGATGAGGGAGTGAGTCGACATAACCAAAGGCACCGAAGTGGGAGGGGCGGACGGAGCTGACTGTGGAGTCGAACAAGGTTCTAACACACTCCGCATGACCACGAATGCACCCCTGTCAGGCAGAGCCAGAGGTCCCCGCTCCGAGAAGCTGAGAACCTCCCTCAGCACCGACAGAGATGGCTCCGAGGCCGATGTCGGAGCCGAACTCACCAGCGCCGAAGCACCGAGAGGGAGAGGGGGGTCGGACAAGGGTCCGATGCCACTCACCCCCTCGGAGCCGATGAGGGAAGCCCGGCGCCGAGATTCTTCAAAGGAAGAAATCGGAGCCGACGACGGAGCCGAAGACAAATGTATCGGCTCCGACGCTACCACAGTCTCGGTTCCGAGACGCCTGCCCGAGCTCAAAGGAGTCGGAGAAGGAATATTAATTGGAACAAGCTGAGGCATCGACTGATGAGTTGGACTCTGGAGCATTTGGGCCAGTGCCTCGGACTTCAAAAGTCTACTCACTACCCTCTGGAGGTCGTGATCTGATAGCCTCGATGACCTGGAGGAGTGAGATCTATGGCTCCGTTCAGAGAGCAGGGGAGACGCTGGAGCCAAATGAACAGAGCCAAGGGACGGTGACCTCGATCTCTTTCTAGATGTCGGCTCCGATGGTATTATCGGAGCCGACCCATGACTCTCTAATGCCTCGGCTCCGGCCAGAGCTGAGGAAACCACTGAAACAGCAGTCACAGACTCATCGGCTCCAGCCGGAGCCGATGAAGCAGTAGGCTTCAAAGCCTTAGGCCTCGACTCTGAAGCTGGAGCCGAGGTCCTAGAAACCTTAGAAGGTTTCCCAGAAGACACAGGAAGGGAACCTTCAGGCTTAATTAAACCCCTCAAAATGAGTTTATTTTTTCTCTCCTGCAGGTCTCTAGGGCTGAAGCCATGGCATACAGCACAAGAGTCCTGCAGGTGTAAAGGTCCCAGGCAGTACACACAAGAAGTGTGACCGTCTGTCAGAGACATTTTCTGACAGCACGAGTCACACTTCTTGAAGCCTGAGACCTTTGTATCCTTGGACATACTCAAGGAACCTGAAGTGTAATCACACACAAAAACACACACACACAGATTACACTGATAGGATTAAAGGGAATTATTTAAAACTAAAGGTAAGTTAATAAAATTCCCTAAGTAAAACACATACACACTTCTAAGGAAAGGGAAGGAAGGGCCCGAAGGCCTTAGGGAAGAACTAAGTGTTCTTTATAAAAGGAGGGGGCTGGAAAGATAGTAAGGGATAAACAAGTCCACTACACTAAGTGGGAAAGAATTTTACACTAACTAGCCTAAGTTTAAAGAATTTAAACTAGTCTAAACTTTCACTAACCTGGAGCCGGTAGAAAACACACCTCGATCGCTGTAGCGGCAAACGAGATCTGAGGTAACTCACGCCTAGCATTGTGGGATATAAGGGGAGCCTCGAGCCGGTGGAACCAACTCTCGAGCTTTTAGAGTGGCCGAGTCGGAGCCGAGGTCGGCTCCGAACCCATCCAGCAAGAATGAAGGTGAGATAGACAACTTAACATCATTTATTAACAAGGAATAGTCCTGCAAAATGGAGAATTATAGAAATACAGTCTGATGTCAGTAAGTGATCAGCTTCAATAAATGCTCTCAAAAATACAAATCTACCTTCACAGTCTGTGTTTCACATCCCATCTCTTTTGTTTAACACATTTAGCTTCAGTATCTCTGGTATAATCCAACAGTACTTAAAACAGGTTTCATTTTTCTTTTGAGCTCTCAAATAAGATAAATTCCAGTCTTTAGCACAAGCATAACTGCCAACTTCCTACTTGATAGAACAGGGTCAGCTTCGATCTGGATTCCTCCCTTCAGACATGCCACCTTGGAGAACTGACAGCCCTTCAAAATCTCCAGAGGCTGTGTTATTAATTTGTTTATATGATATCCCTGCCTCTGCTTTCCTGCCTGGCATGCCCTCTGCACCTGGCAGCAGTGCTGCGCAGTTCAGTAGCCACATCAGCAACCACTATGCTACATACCTCCACCCCACCCCAACAGCATGCAATCTCAGTTTGAGCCCCCATAGGTAGACTACAGGCCTGACACAGCCCATTCACATTACAGTGACTGCAGCCAGAATGATGGATAACCTTTGCTTATATACCTGGAGAGTTGATGCCTCATTAAAAAGTTTAGCATTATTACTATGAAACACTCTGTAATGAAAGTGAATTCTCTTCCTAGTAAATATTTGAAGGTGGTGTGCACCCATTTAATTACTAGATAAGCAGTTTCTATTGTTGATTATATTTTCTCAGCATTGGGACAGGACAGGGTGTGCCTCAGCCTTTACTACCTGGGATAACACTGCAAGAATGCCAACATCAGGGGTATAATCAGTATGTGCCAGGGACATTTGGAGACATCAGAGGCTATTCAAACAGCCTCCAAATACAGCAAACATTTCAGTTATCTATAGGCTTGTTCATCTTAAATTCTCCTGTAAAATTCCAATAGATCTCTAACTTTGGTTAGGTCAGATAGGGAAAGTCCAGAACAAACTTGCAGTAAATGCTTACGAAGCCTAAAAGTGCCTTAACCTGCCTTTTTATGTAGTTGGCATGGACCAGTTCTGGACTGACTAAAATTTTTCAACCTGGGGCTTCACAATCACTCTGCCTATTATATATCGCAAACTGTGTGCTTTTGCCATACCTAGCTTACATTCAGTAGGATTATCTGCCAATCCAGCTTGGCACAAGAAATTCAAAATGTCTTGGAATTTATGGAAATTACGTTCTGAATCCTAATTGAATATTATGATGCCATCCAGGTAGGCTGTGGCACATCTGGCATGATGGCTCAGAATCTTGTCTGTTAGCCTCTGGAATGCAGTGGGCACTCTTTGGAGATCAAAATGTAGGACTTTATAGTGGAATAGTGCTTTGAGTGTAGAGAATTACAAATTTTCATTAGCCTATGGGGAAGTGAAATTAGCCATTGTATAACCTTTAGTTAGACCCAAAGTGGACAGAAATCTAAACTTGTCTGCTTCTAGGTCTTTACAAAACACTGCAGACCTATCAGGCTTGGGGACCAGTACATTAGGACTGAAGCATTCAGTTTAGGCTTCTTCTGTGAGCCCAAGTTAACGGAAAACTCCACCTTAGAACTCAAAAAAAGAAACATTTTTTTCATTGTATCTTTGTTTTTGAGCTATTTTAATGCCTCAAAATCATTCCAAGTGCTTATTTTACAATTTTAATGTGTTTCTTTCAAAATGGCGGATGATGGGGCCTTCCTTGATAATGTGATCTTGTTTCCTTGCATTCATTCCTTCTTCCCAGAATACATTTCAAGTCCTCTTTATGTAAGGAAGTGGTGCTGTTTTCTCATGCCATTAAGATTGAATGGTAGGACTGTGAAGCACTGTCATCTAAACACACCTTCTGTAACAGAGCTGCTTCTGTGTTTACCTGACTGAGACTGGTTTATGTGTCTGTCAGAGCTTGTTCTGTGCTGTATATTAGCTGTTGGCTACTTGCAGCAATATAAAGTAGATAAATAAAAGGTTTTTGTAAGAGGAGTCTTTTGTAGTCTTAAAAGATTTGACAAACCCTCCCCCACACTCTCATGCTGAGGTGTGAAAACTCTCACTGCAGTAAATGATCCTTGCTGTTCATTTACAAGTGACAAGCAGTAGGACTCTAAACTTAGTCTGTCTGCTACTTCCCAATGCCTTCAGTGGGAGGGTTTTCCTCTCTCATGAAAGATGCAGACTTAAAATGTGCTTTACTGGTTCCTCAATTATTTCTGTCATGTTCCCCCTCCTTTTTTCCATTTCATATTTATTTATACTTTGGTAACCAGGAAAGTGAACTGGTCCCAGGACCCTTTTCAGCCACAACTGATAATAACAATTATCAAATGCACTTAGCAATGCAAAGAAAAAATACTGACATAAAGACATTGACCAAGACTGCATGTGCAACATATAGCCAATGTGTGACAGTGACCAAGTTAATTATTGAGCAACATTTACAGGAATGTATACATTAATAATGCTTAACTATACTATATTTATTATAGATAATTCATTTTATGCACACGTATTGCACACACACACACACACACACACACACACACACACACACACACACACACACACACACATATATTATGTGTGTATGTGTTTCTGTATACAAAGCCGGCCTTAGGCATAAGTCAACTAGGTGGCCGTCTAGGGTGCCACTCTAGTAGGGGCACTTTTCCAGTACTTATTTGGTGTAGGTAGACGAGGATGCGGGCACCAGGTGGTGTGGTGGGGGCGCTGTGGAGCCTTTTGCCTAGGGCACCAGATGACCTAAGGCCGATCCTGTCTGTGTATATATATATATATATATATATATATATATATATATATATATATGTGTGTGTGTGTGTGTATGTGTGCATGTGTGCATTTAAATACAGTTAAGTACTTCTGATTTCCTTTTCTTAGTGTAATGCAAGGGCACACAGTAAATGTATGTTAGAGTAAATTCAGCTGTATATTATGGTTGCACGCTAACAACATAAGGACTGGCTCAAAGTCAGTGGGAATCTCTTACAATGGATCTGCGTGTACCAGATGTGCACCCCCTCTGGAGGGATGTTACAAAAAAAAGCATAAAAGACCTTTCTAGTTGATAGGGTATCCACCTGACTGTCTTTCTGCAGTTCTGGCCTGTGTGTCTGTGTGTGTGTGTGTGTGTGGTGGGGGGGGCTTGAAAATGGAAAATGTATCTGTACTTTACAAGAAAAAAATATTTTCTGACTTTTCTCTAAATGTCACAGAAATCTGTCACATAAATATTTTACATTTAAGTTACCTTAAGATATAAACTATTATAAATAACATTTAAAGCTTAGCCTTTCAATACTGTGTTGCTGCTTCTGTAAATTTGTCAGAAGAGGTGACAACTGCCTTTAAATCCCTGATTGATCTAATTGCTTTGTTTTACTATGAACTGAGAGAGTTAAGTTCTCCTTCTCTTTGCAATAAAAACAGCGGAAAACAGTTCCACAATGTTCTGTCTTTTTTATAGCAGCTGCTGTGCTCCTGACATTAGCAGGATTAATTGCTCATCTAAGACTGACAGCAGTACCTGACAGGGTAAACTGCAGATTTAACTGTGTCTATGATATGTCATGCAGGTGGAGACAAATTTCTCTGCAAAGTATTTGATGTTGAGTTAAAAAAAAGTAGGTGGGTTTTCCCTTCCTTTGAATCCAATGCAAGGAAATAAAAGTTTTAAAAAATACAAGCAGGTTTCTGGTACCTACACAATGCTGGAACCATATTGTAGGGAGAAAAGAAAACTTAACGATTGAGTTAAACTGTATGAGAGAGTGGAGATTTCCTTTAAGCATTGTCTGTACCTCCTCAATGACTGCTTGCACTGGAACTCTGGCACCTGGTATTGTTTCAGATGAACTAATTTAGCCATCCACAGTCCCCTTTTTTGCATTTTTGCACATGGGGTCAGGGTGTCACTTCAGTAATAATCATCTATCTACAGCCAATGTTCACACCATTGGAATGCTAGACCTACCACAATTGTTCTTCTGTACTACACACACACACACACACACACACACACACACACACACACACACACACACACGCACACTACACACAATGTGGTCACTTTTGTTGAAATCAAGTAATGTTTTTTTTTTAACCAAGAACCATTTCTATCATGTGTTGGATTAAATTGGCTCTACCAGGCAACTCTGACAATATGTCCTTATTCCTGAGTATACATATTTTTTACTTCCTGCTTTAGAGACATGGGTAATGTTCTCTTATTCTAACTCCAAGACAGGCTTCTGCATAGGTTCAGAGGTTTATAGGTAAGTACTAGGCTAGCTGCCCTTGTGGGCCATTTTAAGCCTAGCCAGTTTCCTTTTTGATGCTTGAATTAACTTATCCCACTTCGTGTTAGACTGGTCTTACCTATCTCATGTTCAATAATTATATATGATCCCTAATGAGAATAACTGGGATAATACTATAGACAATTTGAAGGGACCCATGCAACGTATATAAAAACTGCCCCTGTAAAGTAGTAGTTTGGGGGCATTCCTTGAGTAAAATTTCTATTACCCATCAATAGATCCAAGTTATTCTAGAATAAGAACCGGGATGAGCTTTGTTTTATGTAAATGGGGAGTCTGTTCCAAAACAGTGGTATAATTTGCCAGATATACCTGTCCCTTCAAACCATTCTGCTGATGTTGCAGAAAAGGTTTAGATACCTTGACCAAGTATGTCTGATGCCATTTGACTTGGTGATGTGATGTGTAGTGGGCCCATCAGTATTGGGTAAGAGGATGCTTTGTATGCCAGACACAGGTCACCTCTTAG
Organism: Protopterus annectens; assembly: GCF_019279795.1. Lineage (NCBI taxonomy): Eukaryota > Metazoa > Chordata > Ceratodontiformes > Protopteridae > Protopterus > Protopterus annectens. Next base: position 80,523,333 of record NC_056732.1, on the reverse strand, counting down.
CAGTCTGTAGGATGCAGGGCTTTGAGTCAATCCATGTTGGAAATATTGTTTACACCTTGTATCTTTTTAGTCAGGTATCTCTGTGGGTGTTTCAGTTGTTGCATGTGTCTGAATAGATACATGCAAAACAAGGCATTATACTCAATGATTGGCCTGACATCTCTAGAGCTAGACACGATTCCTTGTTTATAAGCTTCACAATACAGAAAGGACTTTCTTATGATAGTGGAGATATGTTGATCGAAAGTTAGATCACTGTCCACAAAAGTTCCCAAATCCCGAACAATTGGGTCAGCTCTTAGGGGCATATTGTCAATGCTGTAGTTCCCTGGGGTCGATAACTTCCCAAAGGATACAATAATGTATTTTTTGCCATTTAGTTTCAGTCCATGATTTTGGCACTAATTATTTGTTTGGGACAAATCTTCTTGCAGGTTCACTAAGTAATTTGGGGATTTAATGACTGCTACCAGCTTACAGTCAACCCCAAAATTAGTCAGTCAGAGCCCTTTGGTATTGGCTTTTACTTCAGAAAAGTAGATGCCAAACAAGAGAGGTCCCAGCACTGAACCCTGGGAGTACTCCACTGGAGACTGATCTCTTTGTGGAGGTAATTTCCCCTATTTTTATGTCCTGCATCCTACCTGTGAGCCAGTTGTCAATCCAACAGGTGATATATGGGTTTATTCCCAGTTTTGTTAGCTTTTTTACTATGTCTGTTTGAGGGAATGTGTCAAAAACTTTGACCAGGTCAGGTCATACAGTGTGTACCATTTTACCTTCCTCCATTGCTTTGATTACCTTTTCAAAACAGTCCACCATGACTTGCCCTTGAAGAATCCAAACTGAGACAGATCTGCAAACATACTACAGAAATCTTAAGTTTCTCTCCAGAGTTGCAGAAGGCTATACAAAATAACTGTTCTCATTTTTCCCCTGATTTTTTCACTTTATAGTTCATGTCACTTTTTGCACAATTTGAAAAGAACCTTTTCACTTTTCAGTAGCTTTATTTTGAGTAAAGGGTACTACACAAATACTTCATCTCCAGTTTGAATTCTCTAAAATAAGAATTTATTTTATTTGCTCTCTGTTGTACTTCCTAGATTTTCTCAATATGTTCTCATTCTGATAGCATTATAGCTCTTAACCTGTCCTGCAAGTCTGAAAAAATGTTTTTATCACAGTTTTAAAGGAGGTGTTTTCTTCTTCCCATATTTCTTTCACTGTATCTAGCAGGTCTTAGATATGTCTGCAATATGTCAGTTCAAATAGTGTGAAATGAGTTGAGGCTTGAGGTACTTTTCTTACAGAAAAAGAAGATATGAAAGTAGTTGGCCAAGTCTCTGTCACCCACTTTATCACCTTTTGTAAAATAGACTTTAAAGTTTTATTGAAGAGCTCAACTACCCATTTGTTTGAGGGTGGCACACAAGCCCCTGACTGTTTCACTTTTAAACACTGGCAGAGTTAAATTACTCTGGACATAAATAGTGTTCCATGGTCATCAAAGATTTATCAGAGAATTCTTAGTTTAAAAAGAAAAAAACATTATATGTGTTTTGGTATGACCATTGCAACGACTGTTTGTAGGGATACTCCCTCAGAAAATAATAAACAAATAAGTAATAATTATTAGAATATTCTAATGAAATGTTCCTGGTGTTACCACTGGATCCACAATGCCCACATCTATGTGTTCAAAATAGACATTAACAATAGGCAAGGGTACCAAAGGGTTCTTAGATCCCAATTTAAGGCAACATTGCTGTCATCATTATTCTGATTTGAGGTAGGGGCCTCGGCTTCTTTCACCACCGATGCAGGCATAGGCTTTCCTGTCATCTAATTCACCCTCTATAAAAGTCAGCTCATGAAAATAATTTTCTTTCATATGTGGTGCTGCCAGTATTCCTTTCTCTCCTTCAATACTTTTATTTTCTGTATACCAAGAGCCTTGCTTCTGTTTTTGACTGACCGGCTGGTTTAATGTGGAACTCTGTCACTTTCCACTTCCCCCTTTTTCTATATATTCTATAGTATGAGGTTTATCTGTTTCTTCCTCAGTCTCCACACCCACTTCTCTCACTACATTATTATCTATGGGTCAATGTCCATGCTTTGAGAAACCCTACTAACACACAGCCAAATTTTAACTTGTTTGTGTCTTCTAACTCCACAACCTTTCCTTTACTGCTACATCTCTTCAAACCTTTCTTCCATAGCATTCATAGCACTTTGAACTGGAAAAACTCCTGGGCAATTATCATTACAATATATGTTGTTAGGTACTGAACTAAAGGATGTAGCATGTTACGTAAGGGAGTCTGTATTTCTTATCTGTATTACAGGGTATTCCCTTTTGTTTCCATTCATACATATCATGCCAATTTTCTGTTTACTATCTGTTTTATACTTGCAGGCATTTCATGCTTAATAAAGTAATCATGCTTTCTGAATCCAGCTATCACTGCAGTTCTTTTCCTCAACCACAATATCACAGTTGATATGCATTGTGATAACATAGTGACAGAAAGCAGATTCTACACTTCTAGTAGTTAAAATTCAGCATTGTCGTATTCCACATGTTTTTATATTTCGTAGGCCCCCAACCATGTCCCAAGACTCACACTCCATGTTCCTAAACACCCTGGAGAATATTAGAGTCCAACCTAACACTCTCATACTGGGCGACTTCAACTACCCCTCCATTAACTGGGAAAACTACTCATGTACCAATACACTTGCCCAATGTTTCCTGGAATTCATTAATTCCAATGCCCTGGAGCAACTCGTTCTTACCCCCACTAGAGGTAGTGACATCCTTGAACTGGTCATTACTAACATGGGCAACTGTTGCTCTACACCAATAGTTATCTCCTCCCTGGTTAGATCCCACCACAAACTAATCACTTTGGAAATGCACATTCCTCCCACCCCCCACCCCACCCCACACAAAGGTAACCACCATGAAAAATTTCTCCAAAGCTAACTTTGGGCTCCTAAAAACAGAGGTGGCTAACTTCACAGCATCCATGCAAAGGTAGAATAGCTGTATGACTGCCGAATCACACACCAATGCACTGTACAAGCACGTACACAAATGCATGGATCTCACCATGCCCAATAGAACCAAGACACTCTCCTCCAAAAAAAGGAAGCCAATCTGGTTGTCCCCTGCCATAAACAAACTGTACAACAGAAGGAGGAATTGATGCAGAGTAAGGTGAAGTCCCAAGACTGGAAAAACTTTGTTATCAACCTCAACAAAAAGTTGAGATCCCTCATCAAATCCTCTAAAGCTAGATATGAAACAGAATTGTAGCATATAGTAAAGACAGCCACAAGGACTTCTATAGTTATGTAAAGAATCTCCACAGCAACACCCAGATTTGCTCTGAGTTACTGCACAATGGTACCTCCTATACTGAGCCAACAGATATTGCTGATATACTGGCCGACAGATTCAGTACCAACTTTACCCCTCTCTCCCAGCAATCACAATACCAGTAGATTGCCAGGCATCCAGTATTACTGCTGCATAGGTTAAAACAGCACTGTCCAAGGCCAAGAATACAGCTTCTATGGGACCTGACAATATCCCTGGCTGTGTTCTACTTGAACTGTTCAATCACAGCCTCACCTCAGGTTTTGTCCCAACAGAATGGCGCACTGCTACAGTCATCCCTCTCCACAAAGGAGGAGAAACTACAGACCCTGGGAACTATTGCCCCATTAGCCTGATGAGTCTGATATGTAGAGCTATGTAATGCATCATCATGGACCTATTAAACAAGGATATATGGAATCTCCAAACTCTGGATCCCACACAGTTTGGTTTTGTGAAGGGTATATCTTGCCTGCCCAACTTGATCGACTTTTTTGAGTCAGTCACCAGAGCTGTGGATGAAGGCAAGGTGGTTCATGCAGCCTACCTTGATCTGGACAAGGCCTTTGATACCATTCCCCACTCAGGAATCATAGAAAAACTCACTAAGCTAGGCATCAACCCCTAGAATCCACAGTGTGAAAGTAGATAACTCCAAGTCAGACTGCCGACCAGTCATGTGTAGAGTCCCACAGGGTTTGGTCCTGGGTCCTCTCCTGTTTGGTATCTACTTCTCTGAAGTCCAGACCAACACGAAAGGACTCTGGCTGACAAAGTTCGCAGGCGATTGCAAGTTGAGAGCTATTATTAACTCCCCAAGTGATGTTGACATCCTACAGAAAGGCCTCACTGAGACCAGAACCATGGCCTTAAGCTCAATGCCAAAAAATGTGTCATCATCCCCTTTGGGAAATACCTGGTTCCCGTGAATTACACATAGATGGTAGTCCACTGAACACAGAAGGCGTTCTAAGAGATCTTGGAACACAGATTGACAGCAACCTATCTTTTGACCACCACATTGCCACTGTGGTCAGAAAGTCCTTGTATGTGTCACATCCCATTACTAAGGCTTTTGCATCTAGGAAGAAAGAGGTCATTGTCTCCCTCTACTCTTCCCTCATTAGGCCAATCATTGAGTACAATGCCCCATTTGGCATGTACCTCACTAAAGACCTCCAACAACTGTAGAGGCCCCCTAAAGTACCTCACAAAGAGGATCCTAGGCCTTAAATACTTGTCCTATATGGACAGACTCAAAAAGCTCTAACTATTCTCCATTTCATATCGCCTACTTAGAGGTGATCTCTGCTTGACTTACAAAACCATGTCTGACCCAGCTCTGTTAGAAATGCTACATCTAAAGAAATCCCAGTCTCTCCACACCACATGCTCCAGAGACCTCAACCTCATTACCACAATCAACAGGATGTGCTGGAGGGTCAGATTCATAACCCGGAGACTGCCCATGCTATGGAATAGACTTCTCATACATGTTAAACAGAGCACCTCACTGGCCCACTTCAAGAGAAATCTTGATGTGTGGATGGGAAATAGAAAATTCACCCCAGGGATCACTCCAGTGGCTCTACTCGACAGAGGCACTGGGAACTAAGGTCGAGTGGCATGATGCCAGGGTAATCCTATGGGCTAGGCTTGTAAAGGCTACACGGCCATTAGCCTAGTGCACACCTATGAACCTATAGGCATGCTTTTGAGGAAAGTGTGTTGATTAGCACTAAAATTTTTTATAGGCATAGCATTGTTCTCAATAGCTGTAAAATACCTGGCTATACACCCTTTTCTAGAACACTTAAAACAAACCAATTTAAATGGACACAGTTTTTCTTATTTCCAGGCAAAACAACATACTTAGATGAAGGCTTCTTATTAGTCTTTTGAACATGCAAATCTAGTTTACAGTTTTCATGTTCAGTTTGCAATAATCTGGTTCAGTTAGCAATAAATGTTCTACAAATACTACTAGCTGCTCAAAAGACTTAAGGTCACTGTGGAATACTCACTTTCTTAAATTACTAGGGACTTGCCATTTAAACTTGAACTTAAACTTTTTTCCACTAGTATTTCTAAAATTTACTTATTTTGTTCATATGAGGTTATTGCTACAGTTTAAAAATATGCATTGATTCAGCCTTACTAGTCCATCCAGAATAATTTTGTGTTTGTTTTTTTTAATGAAACCTAAGAGATTGGGCCTTAACTGATGCTCCAGCTCTTGACAATATTAGGTTTTGGTATTCCTGGATATCCAGGTTGTAAGTTCATTTAAGCCATCACATGTGATGATAAGATCTTGATCCGCTCAGCTTGGACAACTGCTCTCAGGCTGCATACATTTTGAAGGCCACCAGGTACACCTCCATGTCATCTTCCTGGCTCTGCATTTTTAGGGAGCTACTGAATTTTGGGACCACCAATACAGTGGGCTGCTGGTTCAACAGTGTGGAGATTTGTTGTTGTATGCTAAGCAGTTGCCTGTCAGTTTCTGCACATCTCTCCTGGATTTCCTTCAGAAATACTGGCTCTTTAAAAAACATGAGGATTCTTCTAGAGCAGTTTCTTGTATGGGTACAGGCTTTTCACATTCCACAGTCGATCTTCCTTTGAGTAACTATTCATCCTGCCACAAGGATCCTTCCTAGACTGAACTACTGTCAGGACACAAGGTTTTCACAGCTGCAGAGAGTCTTTCAATCAACACATTTCTTTTAAATCAACACAACCCAGGTTCATTCCACTTTAAGAACTTATTATTGGGCTGTTAAGCAGTTAGTTGGCACCCCTTCAATGGAGCTTGCATTTCTAATTAGGGAGGAAAAACTCATGAAAAGCAATTTCCATGTAACTTTATAAAATAGCAGTGTTCTTTTGATGGGCAAATGAAACTCAGGAAAAACACTTTTCAAGTAGATTCATAAAATGACAGTTTGTAAAAGCTGTGTTCCACCTCCATTCTCCACCAAAGTAGCAGTCTTTTTACATCCCACCCACAAAACCATTCTCTAGACACCAGTTTGTAATAAATAACCAAGGTTTATGTCCAGTAATTAAAGAAATTATGTAGTCTTACAAAACAGGAAGTAGCAGGAAATACATTCTGAATTTTATAAATGCTCAGCTTCAGTAAGTGATTTCAGAAAATACAAATCCACTTTCAAAGGCTCTGTTTTACACATGGCTTTTGGTTAACACTCATAGTTTCAGTATTTCTGATATAATTATCCTCCAATAGTACTTAAAACACGTCAGTTTTTTCTTGATCCTACAAACAGGATAAATTCTAACCTTTAACCAAGCAGGGTGAATACTATCTCCCAGCTTGATACTAAAGGCACAGCTTCCAGCCTGGATCCTTCCTTTACATGTGTCCTCCCTGGAAAATTCTTATGACACTCCTTCATCAACCCAGAATTCAGACAACATGAATCTACCATCTTAGCAGGATAACAGCTCTTAAACATCCCTTGTGGTACTTACTCATAATTTATTTCTGAGGTAGCCTTGCCTCATTTTTCCTACCCAGCTCATAGTCTGCATCCAGCAGCAATGTCACATTACCCTACATCTGTATGTTTCCTAGAGTCCTAATTCATTAGCTTCAGCAGCCATTGCTATGTCACAATACACACAGGCACACACAAACACATACACATGTATCTATCTATCTGTATAATGTTTTGTAATATGTTTAGCTGTGCAGATAGTACTGTAATTTAAAATGCCACAAGCCCTCAATAATTGAAGAAGTGATTGGCACCAGGGCATCTAATTTTACACTTGAGTATAAGGCACAAAATGAATTGTGGGCTGTCATACAGACTACCCACCTATCAGTTCTGTGAATGATGTAATTATGTACTTCATTGTTTTATCTTTGTGGCCATTTAAACCAAAACAATAGATTCTTTTCACTGGAAAACTGGCCTAGTATAAGAAATGACTTAATCTAAGTTCTTCAAAACAGAGCTATGGCTTTGGCCCTTATCACTTTAAGAAGGAAACATATAACTACATAGACTCTGTATACATCTTTTATCAATAGCCACTAGGTGTAAGGAATACTACATCAGTGGAACCAGCAGGAAGGGTCTCAAAGTTAATTGTCCAGTCAGCAACATAGACAAATTCAAATCGCAACAAGGAGGAGTTTGCTTTTATTCCTCCTTATTTGCAGTGTAACAGTCCTCAAGCTTGATAACTCTTTTTAGCTATATGTAATGTAAAGAGGCTATGTATATGTGCTAATAGAAATTCAAATGATTATTTTACTTGGATTTTGAGTAAGTATAATCATGTAGAGAAGTTCTAAGGTCCTGAGGTGGAATTTTAAGCTAATGCCTCATAAAACTGATAGCTTTATTTCAGACAAAGTTGAAATGGAATACTGTTTAATGTTTTAAGGTTATATAATTCTGGTAACTGGTGCCACATGTTTAAATCAACCACATGGTGAAATCAATAACCTTTAACAAATTAAATTTGAGCATCTTAACATCACAATATACTCATATAATTTAAAATCGAAAGCCCTGGAAATGAAACAGCAAAATATCATAATCTAAAACTGCAAAGTTGTTTTTAACCATTTCATGTATGAGGTTTATAAAATCAGGAGAAAAATGTTATGTTTTACACCTGCCATGTAATGTGATGAAAAGTCCTCAAAAAGCCAGTTAATAAACTCTTAGAAATAACTGTGGCAATGGCCCCTTCTGAATGACTTCAAATTGAAACTGGCAGATGGTTTAATGAATATATAAAGAAAACTGTCAAGAAAATAAATTGCTCTTATAAATTGCTCTTGCATAGGGCTGATCTGCACATTTTGCATATTGGTGTACCGGACAAAATCTAATATCATTTTATATTAATCTGCAAACTGTGATTATGTAAATATGTGATTGTCATTCTTAATTTATAAAACACCATAACACAGTTGGATTATGTGTTTCAACATAAACCAGCAGGTACGTAAACTGGTCCATAACTGCAAATTCAACAGCATTCTGACATTCCGTTAGGTGCCATTTCTATTAGTAATTAAAGATAATGTATAACGGCAATATATGCGGTAATGTCTGGACAGGATCGATGCTTCATGTATTAGTCCCCAACATTCAACTCAGTGAGGTTCGTTTGTTGAGTACAGTCTTTTGGGAACTCATCCAGGTGAAAATGTTAAAAATAAGTATTGTCCTCCTGCTCCTCGCACATCTCCAACTTTATATACACCAACACTATGTTCACATAAATGCCAGAGAATGAAAATTATTAAAAAACATAACAAAAAAAACACACACACTTACAAAATGTATATCATGGAAATCAGTGATTGATGAGTTTAACATAAGCAAGCTGAACTCGACCAAAAGGAATCATGTCCAATCAAAGTGTAGGGAAGACAAGATAGAATTGTTCTCTATATAATGACCTATTAAGTGACCTATGATGTTGAAATGGAGACTTAAAAGATAAGGGAATTATTTTCCAAAATATATCTGTGGATGTGCTGAACCAGACGATGTATAATATTTATGTAGTGCTAATTTTTATACAGGTGATAGGAAGAGCTGTTCATTAATCTCTAAAAAGAGTGGATTCTGTCACAACAAGAAATTAGATTTACTGATTATATTGTTTGGAATGTTATCCATCAATGCTATAAGATGTTTTGCCATTTTCTTACATTCATATTAAAGAAGAGAACTTTCGAAAGCTCCAGGCCAACACTAAATTAGTGCTTTGTGAAAACAGGGGAGGACATTCCTGAAGACACTGCAATATGTACCCCTCCATGTATACATTGTGGTCATGTCTCAGTATTCAGCAACAGCCTTAGCATGTTGCTGTACTGTGCTCTAGCATGAAGATGGGCAGCATTACATACAGCTGGCTCTGCAGCCATGAGGAGTGCTGATGAAGCAGTCTTGGGGAGGGACAAATCCTAAATTAAACATCTGTCTCTCACATGGAACTGTCTCCAAGAAGGCATCTACAGACTGTATTATCCAAGAAATCACTTGGCTGTGTAGATCAGTATGGCTGACCCTATCACATGTCAGTACTAAACTTGGCCAAAAGGCTATATTCAACTACTTGACACAACCAATGTGTGAGGATTGGGGGAACCACTAGACACTAGGGATAACATATCTATTAAGTGCCATAACAGCATTGGAGTCAGTACTGGGATCGAGGGGTTTTGTTTCCTGATATGGTAACTATAACAAAACATTGTACTTGTATACTAGATCCCTCCCAGCATTTGCTGACCATCTGGCTGATTGATGCAACACTGATCATTTATTCCTTACCAGAAAAAAGTCAGTTATGACATGGCTACCATTCAGGCAGCTTTTAGGGGATTTTCTAAGGCTGTGTCCTGACATCACAATCAGGACCTAATTACTTCAGTATTTAATAATTCAGCACTGAAAATATTAGAATATTACCCTCACATAACTAACATTAACCAACAAAACTCTTCCCCGAATCAAAGTGTGATCCAAAACATTTTTCTAAATATGAACACTTAGTGTATCTTAAAAAATGTTTTTAAGAATTTAATAAGGTGCACAAACAAATTAGATATTACACAATTTAAGTTTTAATAAACTAAGAATAATTAATTATATTTTCACATAACTAACATTAACCAACAAAACTCTTCCCCGAATCAAAGTATGATCTAAAACATTTTTCTAAACATGAACACTTATACCCCAGGATTTACTAATCTTCCATGTAAGACTAGATTAGTAAATCAAACTCTTAGTCTTACACGGAAGCGCCAGTCTAAGAGTTTGATGGCAGCGTGCCATGCATATTACTGATGGTGCGCTGCCTCAACTCTAAAACTTACACGGAGCATGGACGAGTGTAGGGGGCATGTTGGACTGCCGAGCAGTCCAAACATCCATGCCCCTGCAATGAAGAAACGCCACAATGTAAAGTTACATGAGTGAGTCCGCTCACATGTGCACAATGTAACACTACACTCCCCCATATGTTAAACAACTGACAAAATTAAAAATAGAAAGATTTTTTTTAATTTTATTTCATCCGATATAGCTGCCCGTATTTGCGTATGTTTGCGTGGGTTTGGCTTAGTTAGAGTTAGCAGCTTAGACACCAGAAGAGGATAATAAAAAAAATATATGCAAATTAAGCAAAATGCCAATAGAGTAGTGGTTAGAGCCTTTACACAAAGTGGAGACATTCCCAGTTCGAGTCCCACTACTGCACGTTCCATTTACTGTTGGAAATCTGTATACAAAAATATTTCCTGACATTTTTTATGTATAAGTTTTGTAAAAAGCATTGAAAAGTTAAATGTAGTAATGAACAAATTTTATATATATATATATATATATATATATATATATATATATATATATATATATATAAAGGTGAAATGGTTATGCATTCTGAGGCATGAGCACCCTATTTTAAGCAATATAAAGTTGCTAAGCACATTTTACCAGTATTGAGCATATTTAAATCCAATTGCTCATAGCTGCACACTGCGTTAACCAGCGCAATGTCTTTGTGCATAGCTGTGCACTGCGCTAACCAGCGCAATCACAACTTATTTGCGCATAGCTGTGTACCACACTAACCAGTGCAAAATCGGGCAACGTCGAGCAACATTGAGCAACATTGGGCAAAGTCAGGCAAAGCTGAGCAAAGTCGATTAAACACGGCCACACCTCCTTTACTGTACCTTAACCAGTCAGGTCTGCCCAGTAGGAAAATAAAAAGCAGTGACAGGACGCGAACTCAGGATATTGTGCACTATAGTCACAGTACTTAACCACTAAGCCATGACAGCATTTCATAAGCATGCAATTTCAACACATATCTATCAAAGGAATTTTAAACATTGCCAACATCAACTAAGCAGGCGTGCCTACAGCTGAGATTTTCCAAAAGTGGCCAATTACAAATAAGTGCAGGAAATGAGGCATATTTGAGCTCCACAGGTGGGAATACTTGCTATAGCTGGTTGTAGCTTCCTTCTGCAGTCAGCATGGCCAGTGTTGGAGAAGGCACTTGATTTAGAGCACAATGCTGGAGCATTGAGGAGTCCAAAGTAATAGTTTGGCTCCTTGTCCACAATCATGAGGAAAGACCCCTGCGGGGCCAGTACCAGGGTACCCAATATAAAACGGAGGCCTGGAACAGTCTTGCTCATGATCTCACCAATGCCACTGGTGTTCATCGGACTGGTGAGCAGGTCAGGCACCATTATTTTGACCTGAAGCGACGTAGGGAGGATCAGCTGGACCAGTGGATCCAGGAATCCCATGCGATGCCTAATGTCCCAGTACTGAGTAAGTAGGCATTGCATTAAGTAGTTAAGAATTGTTATGCTTGTCTATACTATGGATAGGTATGTCTCAATATCACTGCATTTACATCACAGCTGCAGGTGTCTGGGCTATGAACCAGCAAGCCCATGAAGATAGGCTGCAAAGGCTGCATCATCAGGCAGGTTAGTAATTATTCTGCATGTACTGTTATAGAAAATAAATGAGAGAGCCTTCAAAAAGTGTTTTAACCCAATAAATAAAGGTGTAATAATCCTTTAATAAATGTATAATTCCTGGAACGCATCTGTGTCATTTTCTTTGATATGTTGTTGTACTGTTGCATTCTACAAATAGTAGTGTTGTATTAAGCAGTGTCAACCCACACTTGGGTAGGCCCATATAATGTGGATGAAGGGAGTGCCAGTAGCTTTTATGCATATTTACAGCCCTCAACTGCTGGTTCATGGCCAGCATGTACAGGTTAATCTGGCACATGAGTAGCTTGGTATTGTGTTTCCCAGAAATGTCAGTGTGCTGCCAGAAATGTAGGGAGCTGTTAACATATAACTGATACTTTCACCTGAACATATCTAGATAATTATATGAAAGTAGAGCTGTCAGTGTATGATCTTAGCAGTAGTGTGTGTGAGCAACTCTCAAAATATGTTGCAGTAACATCTGCATCTTGGACAGCTTGTATATAAGAAACAGCTCATGTATATAATGATCTAGCAAAATCCAAATGCACAATATAAGGACATTTGGTAGTGTAATAATACATGTAAGGGACATATAACTGCAGTTAATAGGAATGTAGTGAAAACTAGAAGGATATGTAAGTTGTTAATTGAGCTATCTTTTTCCAACCTACTGTATGTGCATAAAAAATGCAATTCCACACCTCAATCGGTATGTCTAATCTCAAAACATTTGTTGGGACATATGTCCTATTGGTTTATAAATATTTGCATTTATTTCTATGCATGTGCCTTGTTAACATACCACAAAATTGGTGGTCTGTTGCCATCAATTTAACCTGCATGCTGTTGTAATGTCTACTATTGTTCTATATATGCATGTGTTATGCTTGCTTTTCAACTGTTGAAAATCTGGTGCGTTGGGTAAATGGGAATACTTCTGCATGCTGTTATAACTAATTGGAAATGCTGTTGACTGTTACTAACCCATATCTTTATTAAACTCTCCAAAACATAGTTTGTATGGGAAGACCAGTCCCAGCGGACCCACCTATCCCACCTCAGCTGGTCATGCCACCTGGCACCAGCAGATCTGGTGCCCAGCCTGGGACCTCCTCTGTTGGCCCTGTGCCACCTTCAGGTGGAAGCGCTACAGGGGATGGGGCTTGCCCCCCCCCTGTGCAAGCGTGGGCAGAAGAGGGGAACTTATCACCCTTCGAACAGTCCGGGCTGCAGTGCGTAGAGAGATTGAACGTTCTGTTGCAGAACCTCTATGCCAGATTGAGGCCCGAGTGGCGCAACTCCCAGGTCAGCCTGCCCCTCCTACACAGCCCCCAGCACAGCCAACCTCCGGGCTGTGAAGGTGCAGTGGTGACTGTCCATGGGTGGGGACCTCAGTCCCACTGTATCCATCTGGGGGCTCATGGGCTTGCGATTTCCAAACATCCCTCCCCGTCAAAGGTGTTCACCCACCACATGTGTCATATACTGCCCCTGTATGCTTCTTGTTTGTCTTGTATGTTTACATCCCCAACCTACCTCCCCAAATATACCTACTTCCCCTACCCCATATTCCACTCTTACCTGAAAAAAAAAGGGCAATCTAGTCCCAAAAAAAAAAAATTACGCCCGATACATAGCTGACCATTTTGCACACATGTCCACTGGACACATGAAATGTTATTTAATTGGCATTACAACATACTTTGTTGTCCTCATCCCTCTCTCAGGGGTTGAAGGTTTCATATCTACCTCCAAATTTATTGCATATGCACAGCTGTTGCTGTTGAAGAAATGGGCAGCTATGGACCTTCCCTACACCCATCCTGCACATCCCGAGCTATTTTCCATACTGTCTTTCCCTTTTTGTGCCCCTTTTTCACCACTTTCCTATCTCCCTATTTTTCTTTTATTTCAAAGAAATGAGCGTGGGGTTAGCAGGAGTAAGCACTATTAAGCTGTAGTTAGTGGCTTTGCGCGAGTTTGCACTTGTTTGTGCTTGGCTAAGCAATGCGCAGCAATGCGCAAACCCACGCAAACCCACTTACAACTGCTTAAAAGTGCCTTAATCACTCTGTATGTGAGGGCCCTTGTTCTGCTCAGGAGCAAAATAAAACACCACTTTAAGTCTCGAACCCCGGACCTTGCACACACTACACAACATGAAGTACCACTAAGCGACAATAGATATATATCAAGTTGGTGCATAAATAAATATATCATGCATCAGAATGAGTGAATGTAAAGGAAAAAATAGGAATATCATACCACACAACTTGTTCTGTGGATGTTGACCAACAGTTGTTATGAGATTACATTACATGACTGTGATAAGAGAAGCAGCTATTCTAGCTGGAAATAATGCTACACCATCACTTTACAACCCCACACAGTATCACAGCAGGACAAACACTGTCATATCTGTTTAGGGCAGAGGCCATACCTCCCAACTGTCCCTAATTTTCAGGGATGTCCCTGATTTTGAAACAAATTTTAGCTCTGTCCCTCTGAATCCCTCCAAAAACTACTAACTTTGGCCAGAAAGGTGGTGAATTACACTTAATGAATAATGACAATAATTAAGAGTTAGACACTTCTTTTACTTCAGAAAAGGTGTATTAATTCTTATGCTCTGATTCTCTCAATGTCTCAACTTAATGGCACTAATATTTTAAAAGTGTTCCTGACTGTCCCTGACTTTTTCTTTACTTTTCCCTGAGTCTGTTCAAATATGTACCTGAGTGGTTGAGAGGTCTGGCAGAGGCAGAAACTCAGAGGCATATCAGCCTTTCTGCTGTTACACACTGTGCAAATAACTTTGGAAGGAGTTTCAGAAGCATACCCTTATGTAGGAATACAAATGGATGTAACCATGTACTGGTAGCAACCAACTGTAACAATGCCATTGCTCTATTGCTGAAAAGACCTGTGTGGTGCACAGACAAACAATAACAGGCTATTCTCTGGCTATCATGTGGATAGGTCCACAGTTGGGAGTTACACAGACAGTCTACTTGCCTTGATAAACTAACATGTACACAGCAACCCTGTAAGTCCAGCAAGATAAAATCCACACAATAATACTTACGCTCTCTGTACTTCTGCACCCCTACCCAAATGTAGAATATACCTGTGTGTGCAGGTTCTACCAAGGATGTAGGTAAGCATACTCACAGTACTGAAATGTGTCCAGTTTTTCTGAGCAGCTTGTGCTAATGTCAACACTAAAAAGCACAAACTGTTTAGAACTGAGTAAATGAATATTCACAGTAGAGCAGTTCACAAACAATTCTTGTGCCAAAGGAATACATCTCAATAATTAGCTTTGTATGGCAGTTAATTGTAACAGTTGAAAAGAAAGTACATCTTTCCATGTATCTTGGGGTAGCATTTTGAGGGGTGAGTACATTTCTACATTGACAAGTGGGTACTGGAAGCAGCAACATTAGGTCTGAGTACAAAATGTAAATCTCTGGATACACCCCTGGCTTCTGATATAAGAACTATACCAACCTTCTGTCTTAAACAATGATGTCCACAGCAAACAAGGATGATCTCCATCTTGGAAAGCTGAAAGGGCCACACCTACATGAGTCAGCAATTTATAGTACTGGGTTGCTATGACAGTGATTACTGCAATTACTACACAGCAGGCTGCATGCAATTAGCAAATGGTGGCCACTAATTGGTGCAGAGGCCATCACATGCTCATGTGCAAATTCCTACAAAAGCAGGCTGCAATCTCTGCCAACAAACTCAATCACTCTATTGCAGAGACTGACAGAGAGAGAGAGAGAGAGAGAGACAGAGAAAAGGAAAAAGAAATATTACCAAATCATACAAAGGAAAGGTATGTGACACATATGTATTTACTGGCATGTAGTAGATGTTATTGAAGAATAGTCTACATAATGTGAACCATTCATATGTGGCAGCAGTACTTCTTTATGCACAGATGTTCTGCTTAACTACTGTTATGGACAATACTGTGTGTACCTGTGGGCAGTGGGACATACCTGTGAAATGTGTAGCTCAGCATTAAATGTCAAAGATCTGATCCTTGTTATCTGTGTTCTGTACAGTAGTGTGGCCAATGGCTGTTGGGGGGATTAGCGCTCGCTGACATTATATAAACATGGGTGTGACAGAACAACACATGCATGATAGTCATATTAAAGTGTAGCTTAGCATTGGCAACTGCTGTAGCAGTCTAGTATGCTTATCTAGCATCTGTAGCCACATATGCCCCCCCCTAATGTTAGTGTGTGTTCATATGTGACACCTGTTTGTGTTGCAGCAAGGCCCAACAGTTCAGCTGTAAGGTCCAGGGACTTACAACAGTGTGGACCTTGTGTGTGTATGCCACACACATACAGAGAAATATATATGTGTCATATATATTCACATCTGTATATGTGCATACAGCAGGGGACATATTGCAACTGTTTGTGAAGGGTGGAGATATATATGTTGGTGAAGGTTAGTATGCGCATATTTGTATGTAGGTTTTAGTGTGTGACAAGACAGCATACAGAGCTGGTATATGACATGTGGTGGTTAAACACTGTGGGTGGTTTGTTCAGTTTGCAATGTTGAAGTCAGTAAGGCCTGCTAAAGCTACCTGGGCTTTGAACACCTTCAATGCATTTATCCCAAGACTGTGCGATTTTATTACATTACTGTACACCTTACATCCTTTGTATAATTGATATTCTCACTATGAAAGGTGAAATGTATATGTGCCTACATATATATGTATATGTAGACCAATGAATGTGTATATGTATACATATATATATATATATATATATATATATATATATATATATATATATAAAAGAGAGAGAGAGAGTTATATATACTCATACACACCTACATTTACTTAGCTCTGTACTGATGTTTGAGAATACGTCAAAGATATTATCTGTGGGGGGATAGTGTGACACAGTTTGTCATGGTATTATATGGGGGTCCTTGCTGATCCTGAAGCAAAATAAAAGCTTTGTTTTGTTTTAAGTGGAACAAGTACAATGTGATTTAAGTTATTGGTTTTACTTGGTTTAAGGTGTCATATGTTGAATCCAAATCCTGTGTGGTACTGTGTACTTCGGTGGAAGCTTGCTCTGTGCCTGTACGTATGGTGTATGTGTATTGCTTGCATCCACTGTTTTGTGTACATTCCTCAAGATTAAGGTTGTAGTACTGACTGAACACACATGTATATACACACACAAAAGCTTATCTGGGGTTGTACCTACCTTTGTGTCCTGTAATTATGCTGATGTGGTATGTCTGTAACATGTCCTTTGACATATGTGTGGTAAAACATATAACTGCATATCTAGCAACATTCATAGTGTACTACAGCAGTATGCAACCTATATTCACAATTGTGCACATATTTTGGCCACGGGTTTGCCATTAACAAGTTGTGTGGTATAATAGTAATACATTTACTGCACCTTGCACTGATTGTGATGGATGATATATTTCTTTACACATCAGCTTGATGTATATCTGCTGTGGCTAGGTGGTGCATCATGTTGCATACGGTGTGCCAGGCACTCTTGTATAGTCTTACATAGTGATTTTATTTTGTTGCTGTGCAGAACATGGTTCATTAGATAGAGAGTGAGCAAGGCACTTTCAAGCAGTTGAGGGGTGAGCAGTGATAAGTGGAAGTTACAGTGTTTCACTCTCGGTTAGCTTATAGGTTGCTATATATGGCAGTTCAGTGATATGACTTGCTCAGACATATATTTGTATTTATGTCTTCCAGGGATGATGGCCCATCGCAGGAACCCCAGTTACAGTAGTGCTGAAGATGATATCATTACTAGCAGTATGATTCAGCACTACCATCTCATGTTCTCACGAACCAGCCAGGAGGAGCGTACTGTAATATGGCAAGATGTTGTCCGCAGGGTAAATGAGGTAGGCCTGCATAACCGGACATATGAGCAGGTACGCCACCACTGCAGTGATCTTCTCAAACATGTCTGTCAGCATGCTGCTGATGTGTGTAGACAACAGCTTGCAACAGGAGGTGGTGTTAATATCCATTCCCCCCTCACCAGAGTGGAGGAGCTGCTCCTGAGCCTGGTGGCACCTGCTCAACGACAACAGCAGCAGACATACACCATGATGGAGGTTGGAACCACCCAGCAAGCACACATGAAGCATGCAGGTAACATTGCATATCTGTAGACTACTATTATCTGTATTGGTAGATCATGCATATGTGAGATGTGGAGTGTGTTTTTCAAATATGTGGAGCCTGTTGTTGTGCAATACTGATCATTTGGAACATAATCTGTAGCCCTGTGAATGTAAACTGTTGTTGTACTGTAAGATTGCAAACACACAGAAGCAATGCCACAGTTGTGGCCACTGACAAACTGTCTCATCTCTATGTAGGTCCCTCTGGGGTGACATCAAGGCAGCGGACAAATGCTGGTGAGTATGTTCTACATTTATTATTGTAAATAAAAAGTGAATGTCATAGTTAAGGTGTAGTCCATGTACACATGTAACACACCTACCCATAATGCATGCTGTGCATGTTTGATGTAAGAGCACGCACATTTCACTAATGTGATTAGCTTTCTCAAACACATGCAATACCCAGACCATCTCAAACAAATGTGGCTAGACTATAGTGACCATTGGATAGGCACAGTTGATACTCAACATGCACATAACATACACATCTATGTCATACACAGAGCATTTTAACATGCTACACATAAAGGATTCCCAAACCCTCTGTAAAGACACACTCCAGTATCCAAAATCTCATCCACACATTACACATAATATACCTGAGGGGTAGAGGCCTATCATGGGGCATTTAAACACTCTGCAACACACTACACATTCATGTGAGGGAATGCTCCTTATTGGCCTCCTTACAAACTCACCTAACAGCTGGTTGTGAAATGGTGAATGTAGCCAAGGTAGTACAGTTCCGGCACAGCATGATTAGTGCTGGTTTGGGAAACATTTGTAGCCTTGAGTGACCACATGATGCTTCATGATGATGGCCTATGGTAGTATACACCATCCAGTTATTGTAACCACCGTACTACACATAGCTTTCATTGCTATACACCTTAATGTTGCATGTGTGCACACATATGCACCTCTAAACAATATGCATACCAATCACCATTTGCACAACTGACACATATATGCCTTGTGATGCTATTGAGTGGCTAGGTCATATGACACACATTGGGTATGTGTAGTGTTTAAATATGCAGTTGTGTTTTAGCATGCCATGTCATGGATGAGACTGGCATGTCCACAATATGATCTACACTCACCATAAGTACCGTACGTTGGGTATGTGGCCGAATGGTATTGTGTGAATACTCATCATGCATGAGCTAAAAATATGTCCACAATTATTTGCTAAAGACACAGAGGCTGTAATCAGCATTGGATACCTATCTGACACACAGATACACATCCAGCAATGGTATGTACACCTGTGAGTTATGGTGCACAGTACATTGCAGAGTTATGAATACCTGCACAGCAATGTTGTGTCCATGTATGCATTGTGTTCCAGGGGGAGGCCCATCACCTAATAACAAAACACATGCATCAAAGCCATGTATACTGTTAGTAACAAGGACTGCCTACACTTGCACTGCATGCTGTTGAGCAACACATGTCCTGCATGCTGACATGTGTGATATGACTGTTTTGTTTGTGATACTGTACCCCACCATCACCTGCTATTGTGTATGTTCTAAGATTGCTGGTGTGTGTGTCTGCTTTAGGGAGGAGTGTATTTTTGTGTGTGTGTATGTGTGCATGTGCGCATGTGCGCATGTGTGCATGTGTGCATGTGTGCATGTGCGCATGTGGTCTGAAGTCATGTTCAGGTCTTAAAGTGTGTTTCCTGTTTTCCTCTCACAGGTGCCGAGGTGGGGCTGGTTCAGTACCTGATGTCACTGAGACAGACAGTGATGATGAGGATAGGTGTGTTTAGGCACAGGCAGGTTTGTCAGGGTCTGTTGATGGGCCACCAATTGACAGTACACAAGTCTCCACCCTATCCATGCACACAGTCATACTGCCTGTACATCCATCATCACCATTACCCTTAGCTGAGGGACAGTGTACGGTTGGTACTGGCCAGGACAGTGTGGTATCTATGGCACATGTATCAGGACACAGCAGCCATAGCCAGATGTCTGGAATTATACCACATAGGCAGATGCCCAGGGGTTCTCATCAGAGCACTGCTGGTCATCATGCCCCTGGCAGACCTGCCACACCTCTTTCTACCACAAGCATGTTCCAGGCTGTCATGGAGGCACAGACACGAATGGAGCGGTACACCAGACAGGGACTAAGGGCACAGAGGGCTCATAACACCTCTATAAATGACAGTATCCATGACCTAGCAGGTGCCATATGTAACTACACTGAGGTCATTGATAGACGTTGGGGTGAGACATTGGATGTCCTCCACAATGTCATGTCCATGTGTCAGGACAGTGCGGGATGGTTGAGACGTCGATATGGACGTATGCCAGCAACATCAGCAACTGGAGGTCGCTGTGGACGTCCAGCAAGTCACAGCCACTCCCGTAGTGCCAGTACCAGCCCCAGCAATGTTGGGGTGGCTGTCCATAGACCGTCCTAGCAGACCACGTGCACATGGTTCTGGCCAGTCCCAGCGGGGACCTGGATCCAGTGAACATATGTCAACCTCTTCGGATAGTACCCATTCTGGATTAGTACCTGATACTGTCTGTAGCACCCCTGCCAGGCACAGGTTCCGTATCCATGGCCAGAGAAGGTGATCTGTAAAGCCTGCCAGGTACAGTCTGTAGCTGTCTCACAAATCCCCGTATATGGCAGCCACATGGTGGAACTGTGTGCATGCAAACACACACACATAAGCCAGAAACCTAGAGCAAACACATACCCACACACATTGCATAAACATTGGCCCATAACAGTACTCATGGCCCTCACACACACACACACACACACACACACACACACACACACACACACTCACACACATGTTGATTGTATGGCTCAGTGTAGGCCTCTGGCAAACCAACAACACACCCTGTGCATATGATGAAACCTGTGCCTCCTCCTGTCATCTGTAACACTGATGCAGGAACAGGCTAGTATAGTGCTGATGCACAGGGTGACTTTAATAAAGTATAGCAATGGTTGGATGTGTAGCATGTTGTCAGCAGTAAAGTGTAATGATATCCTTGAATGTGCAGCTGAGCAGGCATGATGCATTAAAGCTGTAATTAGCAATGTTGTATTGTTTTCACCAGTGTTTATTCCAATTGTGTTTTTTTGCCCATGTGCCACTTGGCTGATGTGTGTAGTTGTGTCAGCATGCATTATGCAGTGGACAGTAAGTGTGGGGTATGTGCAACACAGGTTTTCAGGTGTCCATTTGTGAACATGGTAGAGGTGCACTGCCTGCATGTACATGCATATTGGATACATGGGCAGGGTGACATACCCTGTATTGGCCAGTGTTAACACTCCATAGTTTCTGTTGGTGGCCAGTATACATTGTACTACACACATTTTGGAACTTAAATACGCATATGTGTGTATAACACGGGTTGACACTGTGCTGTGGGTGATGCTGTTGTTGCTATCTGTCATTGGTTTGCATTACTAAGGTTAACAATGTCCCAGCTGCATAATCCTTTAGTAATGCACACTGTTCACCTAAAGGGTTGCATGGACCGTGCTATCACAAACACAAGAAATTCTCACTTATACAGTAAAAGTGCATTAGTCTCATGGACCCCTGCCATAAACTAAATATATAATAGAAGGTGTGAATTTGTACCAAAAAAGAGTTACATACCAAGAAGGGATAACCTCTCTGGTCAGTATCATTAGGAAAATACAATCCCTCAATAAACATACAAGGCAAGCTTCAAAATACAAAATGGCAAGGATTCCAAAGACAACACTAAACCTTTCTTTAGTGTTGTTTATAATCTACAGGGGAAATCTCAGATCAGTCACAGTTAATGTAAATGGCCACAAAGTACACTTATCTGACTGACATTACCAATTTCTTGTCAGACAGTTTGCATGCGGATTTCACCACCCTGTCGGCCACATTTCCAGACCTGAAGAATGTAAAACCTGATGATTCACAGACACTCTAGTTAAAACATCTCTTTACCAAAGTCCAAACCACAGTGGCAATGGTACTGGACAGTATCCCTGGCTGTGTCATACACAAGCTGACATATGAAGTCACCACTCACCTAAACACTCTGTCCAGATGCAGCCTCTATACAGGTTACATACTTGTGGAATGATGCATGGTAATGGTGTTCACAGTCCACAAGGGTTGAGCTACAACGTCTTCTTCTTCTCCTTCTCCTTTCGGATGCTCCCATTAAGGGTCACCACAGTAGATCATCTGTTTCCATTTCTTCCTGCCCTCTGCATCTTGCACTGTCACACCATCCACCTGCATGTCCTCTCTCACCACAGCTATAAACCTCATCTTAGGCATTCCTCTTTTCCTGTTACCTGATGGCTTCATCCTTAGCATCTATTTCACAATATACTCTGCATCCCTCCTCAGCACATGTACAAACCAACTTAATCCTGCCTATCTGGCTTGGTCTATTAACTTTCAAACCTGGCCTGACCCTCTAATATACTTATTCCTAAACCTGTCCACCCTCGTCACACCCAGTGCAAAGGTTAACATAAATTGATTAAGGGTAGAACTACAACAGATCCTGGAAACTCTCACCCTATAAGCCAGACAGATATTATCTGGAAGGCTATGGAGCACAGCATTATGGAACTCATTAACAGAGACATTATGAACCTGCAAACACTGCACCATACCCACTTAGGTTCTCTAAAAGCCAGATCATGGCTCCTACACCTAGTAGACTTCAAGCCAGTTAACAAGGCTATAAGTGAGGGAGGGGAGGTCCACACAACCAATCTATAGCTCACCAGCAATTCATACCCATCCCACATTCTGGTATTATATATAACCTCAACAGACTGACCATAAACGGTTGTTAGATGATGCACTGACAACTGACTCACAGATGTAGGACACACAGTAACATTTGCAGCCTCCATGTACTATTCTATGCCAGTAACAAGTGGTATTCACTTGCACTCAGTCCTGGGACCACTCCTGTTTGGCATATAGCTTTCTTAGGTACAAGCAAACACAGTAGGGATATGTCTGCCCACTTTTGATGAAAATGCATACTGTGGGCTATACTTTATTCTCCAGATGACACACACATCCTCCAAAAGAGTATCATAGAGACAGATACCTGGTGTCAAACTCATGCTGTAAAGCTATAGGCCAAAGAAAGCATAGTTATCCACTTTTAGAAAACAAAATATCCCCAGAGTATCACATAGGTAGTAGCCCCCAAAATGTGGAACAGGTACTAATGTATACATAGAGCCATGTGTTCAGTCATCTCTCCTTTGATAATCACATTACCAAAGGGTTTTGGAAATCCCTCTGTGGAGCACATAAGCAATAAAGGGTTTGCATGCAGATCCACAGAGGTTGTTGCACACCTATAATGATTAGTCATCTTTGCTTGCTTTGGAACAGGTTTCAATTATACCTCAAGCATAAACCCTCACTCACACTCTTCAATAGAAACCGTGATGAGTGGATGCGAAACAGAAGACGTAGCCCAGGGATCACTGCAGTGGCTAAGCTTGTTACAAGCATACAGAAGTGACCTGAGGTCTGGAAAGTGCCAGCACGCTCTGGCAAAGATAACAGATGCGTTCATGGAGAAAGCAGAGTACCCACCTATGAAATAATTGAGGTCACAAGTATGTATATGGATTTGCCCCACAGCTACCTCACATGTGTAATGTAAATACAGTTGTCATTGTGATATGTCATACACTAGACAAATCAAAACCCACTCCACATTGACCAATGGTGTCACACAGCTGGAACATATACACACAGCCAGCAAGTGCAAGACTCAAACTCCTTCCTAAGTACATTATGACACTACAACAGTATGCATTTACACGACGGGCTATACACATTACTGGGATTTCATTTTTCCACAGGTATATTTGTAGGATAGTGACATCATCAGACTTGTCAAAGAGAAATATACCACTTTTAAGGGGTGTGAGTATTCTCCAAAAAGGTTGCTCTTCCCCAAGGAGACACACACGCAGAGTTGGCAAGTGCAGGAGTCAAACCCTAATCTAACTACATTATGATACTACAGCAGCATGAATTTAGACAATGCACTATACACGTTACTGGGATTTTTCCTTTCCACAGGTATATTTGTAGGATGGTGACATCATCAGACTTGACAAAGATGAGTATACCACTTTTAAGGGGTGTGAGTAGTCCCCAAAAAGTTTACTCCTCCCCCAGGGAGGCAGACATATAGCTTGCAAGTGCAAAATTCAAACCACTACCTACCTATACTATGATACTACAACAGTACGCATTTACACAACGCGCTACACACATTACTGGGATTTTTTTTTTCCACAGGTATATTTGTAGGATGGTGACATCATCAGACTTGACAAAGATGAGTATACCACTTTTAAGGGGTGTGAGTCGTCTCCAAAAAGGTCACTCCTCCCCAGAGAGACACACTCAGTTGGCAAATGCAGGATTTAAACCCCTACTTTATGATATTACAGCAATACACATTTATACAGCACACTATATACATTACTGGGAGTTCTTTTTTCCACAGGTATATTTGTAGGATGGTGACATCATCAGACTTGACAAAGATGAGTATACCACTTTTAAGGGGTGTGAGTAGTCTCCAAAAAGGGTGCTTTTTTCCAGGGAGAGACACACAGTTGGCAAGTGTAGGATTCAAACCCCTACGTAACTACACTGGAATACTACAGCAGCATGCATTTACATGACATGCTATGCACATTACTGGGATTTTTTTTCCCACAGGTATATTTGTAGGATGGTGACATCATCAGACTTGACAAAGATGAGTATACCACTTTTAAGGGGTGTGAGTAGTTTCCAAAGAGGTTGCGCATCCCCAGGGAGACACACACACACAGCTGGCAACTGCAGGATTTGAACCCTTACCTAACTACATTATGATAGGACAGCAGTATGCATTTACATGACACGCTATACACATTACTGGGTTTTTTTTTTTTTCACAGGTATATTTGTAGGATGGCGACATCATCAGACTTGACAAAGATGAGTATACCACTTTTAAGGGGTGTGAGTAGTCTCCAGAAATGTTGCTTTTCCTCAGGGAGACACACACACTCAGTAAATGCAGGATTCAACCCCCTACCTAGGGTACATTAGGATACAACAGCAGTATGCATTTACACAACGCACTATACACATCACTGGAATTTTCCCTTTCCAAAGGTATATTTGTAGGATGGTGACATCATCAGACTTGACAAAGATGAGTATACCACTTTTAAGGGGTGTGAGTAGTTTCCAAAAAAGTTGCTCTCTCCCCAGGGTGACACACACACACACACACACACACACAGAGTTGGCAAGTGCGGGGTTCTTAATCCAAACTAAGTACGTCTTTACACTTCAGCAAGCAGTTACAGGGTGCAATACAGACATTACTTGTTGACAGTTTGCCCAAAGGTTTTTTTCCCATTTGCTAACCTCAGCAGGCTTATCATACCAGGTGTATTGTGAGCGTATTGTATGCATAGGCCATGACCATATCATATATGGGTTGATGCACCACATGCTGGCACACACAGGGTCAAACCAGTGACTAAGCTCTGTCAACCCAATACTGTACAACACAGTCAGGAGGAGTAGGGTCATACAACCACAGCACCAACTGTCTCACATAGACCTACAATATAAGCACCAGCAAAACACACACATAAATACACATTACCATACTTGGAGAATACAAATATTAATCTGAAAAAGAGAGAGTGTCCTCCTAAGCAGACAAGCAAGCAACATGCACCTCCAAGCACATGCCAGAAAACACATAATACACCAAAGCAGTGTGCCTCACAACAGGCCCTAAGGCAAAACAACATACCCAACACACTAGTAATAGGTGACTTCATAGTCAGGCACACAGATGTTCCACTCACTCGGCTGGACAAGGGGAAGGTTACTGTCAGTTGTCTGTCAGGTGCTATGATCCGCCACATAACATAAGCACTTACATCACTCCAGAACAGGTACATATATGACATGTTCTTTGTACATGTCAGTGTGAATGATTTGAGACATGCCTCCCAGGACAACATGACAAAAGATATATATTAGCTCTATGATCGTGTAGCCCAGGCTGATATGACCCTGACCTTGAGTAGCATCTTACCTTCACCTACATGATACTGCAATATAACAGAAAGTCGATAAACTTCAATAATTGGCTGAGCTTCTGGTGTCATTCAAAGGGGATCCAGTCTCTGTCTGCCTGTGATGACATGATAGACAAGTCTCGTTGCTTCAGTACAGATGGTTTGCACCTGTCGCCCCTATGCTTCTGAATACTGGCCAAGGCTCTTGCTGTCCCCATATTACCTTTTTTAGGCAAGGCTCAAAGGTTCATAGGTTCATAGGTAGGTACTAGGCTATCGGCCCTGGGGCCTATACAAGCCCAGCCAAAAATGTACCCTGGCATTTGCCACCCAAGAAATTTATTTTCCTGTGCCACTGTCGAGCAGAGACACAGAAGTGATCCCCAGGGTGAATTTCCTATTTCCCATCCAATCATCAAGATTTTTCTTGAAGAGTGTGAATGAGGAGCTTTGTTTGATATAGATAGGTAGTTTATTCAAGAGTATGGGAAGTCTCTGGGACAGGAATCTATACCTCCGGCATGTTCTGTTTATTGTGGTGACAAGGTTTAGGTCCCTAGAGTGTGTAGGTTCATAGATTCATAGGTTGGTACTAGGCTATCTGCCCAAGGACATTTATAAGCCTAGCCAGAATGTGTTGGCTTTCACCTCCCTTTTAAATTAGTTTCCTGGGCCTCTGTCTAGCAGGGCAACTGAAGTGATCCCAGGGGTAAATTTACGATTTCCCATCCACTCGTCAAGATTCCTCTTGAAGAGAGTCAGTGAGGGGCTCTGCCTAACATAAACTGGGATTCTATTCCAGAGCGAGGGAAGTCCCTGGGAGAGGAATCTATCCATCCAGAATGTCCTGTTTATTGCTGTGCCGAGGTTTAATTCACTGGAGCATGTGGCTCTAAGAGATTTGGTTTTCTTGAGATGGAACATGTCCATTAATTCTGGGTTGGACATGGCCTTATACGTCAGGCATAGATCACCTCTGAGCAGGCAGTAAGCAACCGAGTAGAGCTGGAGTTTCTTTAGTCGAGCTACATAGGGCATCTCTTTGAGGCCCATGATCCTCTTGGTGAGGTACTTCTGTGGTCTTTCCAACTGTTGCATGTGCCGATTAAGGTACATACCAAATGGGGCATTGTACTCTATTATGGGCCTAATGACTGATGAGTAGAGGGGCACAATGACCTCTCTTGATCAAGAGGTGAACCCTTTTGTGATTAGGTGGGCTACATAGAAGGAATTTCTAACCACTTTGGCAATGTGATTATCAAAGGATAGGTTACTATCTACCTGGGTCCCCAGATCACTAATTACATTTTCTGTACCTAGTGGATTACCACCTATGTGGTAATTTGTGGGCACTTTGTTTTTTCCAAAGGGGATGACTATGCATTTTTTGACATTCAGCTTGAGGCCATCATTTTGACACCAGGTATCTGTCTCTGTAAGACCCTTCCGGAGGATGTCTGTGTCACTCGGAGAGTTGATTATGGCCCCCAGTTTGCAGTCATCTGCGAACTTGGTCAGCCATAGTCCTCCTGTGCTTGCCTGTACCTCAGAGAAGTATATACTGAACAGAAGGGGTCCCAGGACTGAGCTCTGTGGGACACCACTTGTGACTGGTTTAGAGTTGGACATGGCAACCGCAACTCTGACCATGTGTGTTCTATCCGTGAGCCAGTTGGCCACCCATCTCGTGACATAGGATTTAATGTTCAAGCTGGTAAGCTTGTCTATGATGCCAGAGCAGGGAATGGTGTCGAAGGCCTTAGCGAGGTCCAGGTAGGCTGTGTGGACTACCTTCCCTTCATCTATGGCCTTGGTAACTGTTTCAAAGAAGTCAACTAGGTTTAGGAGGCAGGATCTGCCTTTAACAAAGCCAAATTGGGTAGGGTCCAGTGTCTGGAGGTTCCCAATGTCTCTGTTTATGAGTTCCATGATAATTCGCTCCATAGCTTTGCAGACCAGGCTGGTCAGGCTTATATAGTTCCCAGGTTCTGCTGTGGCACCACCTTTGTGGAGTGGGATGACTGTTGCTGTACGGCATTCCTTGGGTACATAGCCTGTGGTAAGGCTGAGTCTGAACAGTGAATTTAGGTGAGGGTTTAGTTCCTTTTGGAGCTCATGTAAGACG
This sequence comes from Protopterus annectens, assembly GCF_019279795.1. Lineage (NCBI taxonomy): Eukaryota > Metazoa > Chordata > Ceratodontiformes > Protopteridae > Protopterus > Protopterus annectens. The sequence goes on along the minus strand of NC_056732.1, from coordinate 80,494,944 downwards.
CAACCTGGGACACCATCCAGTGCCATTGATGCTGTGTTATTAGCTTTGGAGAGGGCTGTTTTTACCTGCATGCCCATGATGTCTGGGGCTCTGCATTCTTCTGGGATGGACACAAGCCCTTTTGGGGGTGAGGGGGGGTGACGTTTACACTGAACTTGTCCGCCAGGATGTTGGCAATGTCAGGTGGTTCAGTGTATTTTGCAGTAGCTCAGAACATATCTGAGAGTTGTCACCTACATTTTGATATAGCTAAAGAAGGCTTTGTGGTTATCTTTCGATTCCTTGGCAATTTTTTTTTTAGAAACTGGCCTTGGATGATTTTATGAGCGATCGTAGTTTCTTGCTAATATTGATCAGTGATGCCTTTCCTTTTTGGAATTTTGCTCTATCATGTAGTAGTTTCCTCCTTCTGTTGTATAGCTTATTTATGGCCGGGAACTACCAGACTGGTTTCCTCTTTTTGGAGGAGTGAGTCTTGGTTTTACTTGTGATGGCTCGATCCATGCATCCCTGTAGATGCTCATAGAATGCACTTGTAAAGGATTCTGCGGATTGGATAGCATTATCCTGTAACAAGGGGACTTTGAAACTTTCCACTTCGGTCTTGAGAAGTGTGAAGTTTGCTTTTGAAAAGTTTTTCACAGTGGTTTCCTTGACAAGGGTGGGTCAGGATATGGATGTCCAGTGTGATTACTTTATGATCTGATCTTACCAGCGAGGGGTTTACTTCTGGTGTGGAACACTGATCCCCCATGTTGGTGATGATCAGGTCCAGTATGTTGTCACCTCTAGTGGGCATGGTGACCAGCTGTTCCAGGGCGTTTGAGTTCATAAACTCTAGGAAGCATTGGGCAAAGGAGTTTGTACTTGAGTAATTCTCCCAGTCAGTGTTTGGGTAGTTGAAATCTCCTAATATCATGGTGTTTGGTAGGACCTTTATATTTTCCAGTGTTCTCAGGAATGCTGAGTGAGGGTCCTGAGACAAGGTAGGTGATCTGTAGCAGGCTACAATCTGATAAGCAGCTTTGCCCACTGTTAGTTGCACTTGGATGGTCTCCAAGACCTCGTGCTGTGCCACTAACCTGGAGGTGTGGGTATTCTTTATGAAAATGGATACACCTCCTCCTTTTGTATTTCGGTTCGGGTTTTGGGGCTGAAGCTCTGAGGGATTGGGATTTCCTTAAGTGGAGCATGTCCAACAGCTGTGTTTGACATAGCTTTGTATGTTAGGCAGAGATCACCTCTGAGTAGGTGATATGCGACAGAGTAAAGCTAGAGAGTTTTGAGACGGTCTGTGTAGGGCATGTATTTGAGGCCGGTAATCCTCTTTGTGAGATATTTCTGCGGGCTTTCCAGTTGTTGTAGATATCTTGTGAGGTACATACCAAAAGGGGCGTTGTACTCTATAATGGATCTAATGAGTGATGAGTAGAGGGGAACAATGACCTCTTTTTTTCTGCATGAGAAACCTTTTGTGATGAGGTGTGCCACATAGAAGGATTTCCTGACTACTGTGGCGATGTGATTATCAAAGGAGAAACTACTGCCCACCTGTGTCCCAAGGTCTTTTATTACACTTTCAGTGTTAAGTATACTACCGCCTATGTTGTAGTTCATGGGTACAGAGTTTTTACCAAAGGGGATGACAATGCACTTTCTGGCATTGAGCTTGAGGCCATGGCTTTGACACCAGGCATCTGTCTCAGTGAGGCCCGTTTGTAGGATGTCCACATCGTTAGTAGTTTTGATTATGGCTCCTAGTTTGCATTCATCTGGGAACTTTATTAGCCAAAGACCTTCTGTGTTAGCCTGTACTTCAGGGAAGTAGATACCAAACAGGACAGGACACAGGACTGAGCCCTGTGGTACTCCACTTGTCACTGGTCTGAAGTCAGATTTGGAGTCTGCTACTTTCACAGTGTGGGTTCTGTCAGTGAGCCAGTTGGCAACCCATCTTGTGACATAGGGATTTATGCCTAGTTTAGTGAGTTTATCTATAGTTCCAGAGTGGGGGATGGTGTTGAAAGCCTTGGCAAGATCTATATAGGCTGTGTGAACTACCTTACCCTTGTCTATGGCTTTGGTGACTGCTTCAAAGAAGTCTATCAGGTTTAGGAGACATGATCTGCCTTTTACAAACCCAAACTGGTTGTGGTCCAGAGTTTGGAGATTACTAATGTCTTTGTTTATAAGTTCCATGATGATACGTTCCATGGCCTTGCAGACCAGGCTCATCAGGCTAATGGAGTGCTAGTTCCCGTGGTCTGTGGTGGCTCCCCCCTTGTGTAGTGGGATAACCATCACTGTGTGCCATTCAGCAGGCACAAAGCCTAAGATGAGGCTATAATTGAACATGGTACTTAGGTGTGGTGCCAGTTAGTTCTGTAGTTTGTGTAGAACGCAGCCTGGGATGTTGTCTGGTCCCATGGATGCTGTGTTCCTGGCTTTGGAGAGTGGTTTTTACCTGTGCAGCCATGATGACAGCAACTTTGCATTCTTCCGGTATAGAGATGGGCTCTTTCATGGGTGAGAGGGGGGTAAAGTTAGCACTGATCCTATCTGCCAGGATGTTGGCAACATCAGTTGGGTCTGTATATTTAGTGCCATTGTGCTGTAACTCAGAGCAGATCTGAGCATTGTCATTGAGATTCTTGACATAGCTATAGAATGCTTTGTGGTTGTCTTTAGAATCAGTGGTGATTTTGTTTTTGTAACTAGCTTTGGAGGATTTTTATCAGGGATTGCAGCTTCTTACTGAGGCTGACCAGGGAGCTCCTCCACTCATGGGATTTTACCCTCTTTTGCAACAGTTTCTTCCTTCTGTTGTACAGTTTGTTTATGGCAGGGGACCACCAGATTGGCTTCCTTTTCTTGGAGGATAGCATCTTGGTTCTGTTTGGGATAGCACGATCCATGCACTCATGTAAGTGCTTATAAAGTGCAATTGTGTAGGATTCAGTAGTCATAACTGTATTGTCCATCTGCATGGGTGTCCTGAAGTTCACCACTTCTGTCTTAAGAAGCATGAAGTTGGCTTTGGAGAAAATTTTTAACATGGTTTCCTTAATGGGGGGTGGGGGCAGAATGTGGATATGTAAGGCAATTAGCTTATGGTCAGATCGGACCAATGATGTGCTGACTTCAGGTGTGGAACACCGGTCATGCAGGACAAACCAAACCCCGTAACCAACACAAATAACCACAAAGTGAGCTAAATGCTACTCATTGCCAGAAGTCTCAGCCTCCAGATGCACACACTCGAGGCACTTCTCAGTGTGGAGAATATTGATATCTGTGCAGTAACAGAAACCTAGTTCAAGGCTCCAGAGAGCACACCAGCACTACCAGGATACTACTCATTCCATACCTTCCAGCATCAGGACCTGGATCATAGCACATAGGGTGGGGATGTATCCATATTCATCAAGGACGCCTACACCTCTCTCTACATGCTCTGTACAGGATATGTACCCATAGAATGTTGCACAGCAATGTTCTTCCCACTCCACAGGGGTGGGGCCACAACAGACCCTTGTCATTCATGCTCTATGAGCCTGACGAGTCTGATCTGCAAGGCAATGGAGCCAATCATAATGGAAGTCACCAATAAAGACACTGGAAACCTTCACGCAGTTGAGCACACCCAGTTTGGCTTCGTCAAATGCATATCACGCCTCCTGAACTGGGTGGATTTCTTTGAGACAGTTACCCATGCCACAGATGATTGAAATGAGCTCCACACAGCTTACCTATACCTCGCTAAGGCCTTTGACACCATTCCCCAGTCAGGTATCATAGATAAACTCACCAACCTGGGCATGAATCCATACATCACAAGATGGATTGCAAACTGGCTCACAGATAGATCCCACAAATTAAGAGTTGCTGGCTACATGTCAGACTCTACACTGGTAACAACTGGTGTCCCCCAGTGTTCAGTCCTGGGGTCCCTCCTGTTTGGTATAGACTTCTCAAAAGTACATGCCAACACAGGAGGGTTGTGATTGACTAAGTTTGCTGGGAACTGTAAAGTGTTTGCCATAATAGATTCCCTGGATGACACAAATATTCTCCAGAAGGGACTCTATGAGAGAGATGTGTGGTGCCAGAATCATGGCCTCAAGCTCAAGTGGAAGAATGCATAGTAATCCCCTTTGGTGAAAACAAAGTACCCACAAACTACAACATAGGTGTTATCCCCTAAAAACTGACAAGGTAATAAGGGATCTGGGGACACAAGTAGATAGTCATCTTTCCTTTGACAACCATGTTGCCAAAGTGATTAGGAAATCCTATGTGGCCCATCTAATCAACAAAGGGTTTGCATCAGGATCAAAAGACGTTGTTGTGGCCCTCTGCTCTTAAGTCATCAGACCCATCATTGAGTACAATGCACCATTTTGGATGTACTCGACTAAGCATATCCAGCAGCTGTAGAGACCACAGAGGTACCTCACCAAGAGGATTACTGGCCTCAAACAGTTGCGTTAAGCAACACAACTGGTAAAACTAAATCTGTTCTCCGTTGCGTACCGCCTACTCAGAGGCACACTCTGCCTAACATACAGAGCCATGTCCAACACATAACTGTTGAACATGCTCCATCTATGGATAACAAAATTGAGTCACACTACACACTCTAGGGATATGAACCTCATCACAACAATGAATACAACATGCTAGTGGGATAGAGTACCATCCCAGACACTTGCCTTACTGTGGAACAGAGTCCCAATGTACATCAGACAGAGCCCCTCGCTGACACTCTTCAATAGGAACCTTGATGAGTGGATGGGAAACAGACAATTCATGCCAGGCATCACATCAGCAGCCCCACTAGAAAGGGGCTTAGGGTACTAACTATTAGAACTAGGGCTTAGGAGACTACCCAATGGGGTGATGAAAGCTGCACAACTTGCCTAGGCTAATATATGCCTTCGTGAAGATAGTCTACTATATACCTATGAATCTATGTGATAGGTACATGTCTACAGATAGTAGATGTGTACTTCATTGTACAGTCATGTTGTACAGCAGGCACATGGACCACATACACTGTAATGTTTACAGATACTGGTGGCTGTTATGGACAGTGGGTGAGATGTGCACCTCATGTCTTTTGTGCCATTGGATGTGTGTTGGGTGGGACAGTCCTGGATGGCTCCCTGTCATGGTCACCCTCTTACACACATCTCTGCCCATCCATCTTTGGCTTATTATACTGTGTTCCCCCAACATATATAGAGGTACATAGGTAGGTAATACGCTATCTGCCTGAGGGTATATATTAGTATGGCCAGAGTGTGCAGCTATCACCACACATGGGGTTAGTTCCCTAGGCCTCTGTATAGTAGAGCTGATGAAGTGATCCATGGTGTTACAGTTCAGTTTCACATACACACATCAAGGCTCCTCTGGAAGAGTGTCAGTGAGGAGCCTGTTCCAAAGCAAGGGAAGTCTGTGAGTTAGTAATGTATCCCTCCAACATGTTCTATTTATTGTTGTGATGATGATATCCCTAGAGCATGTGGCACAGTGAGCTTGGGTTTACTTCAGATAGCGCATGTACATCAGTTCTGCATTGGACATGGACCTGTCTGTTGGGCAGAGATCGCCTGAGTAGACAGTATGCAACAGAGTACAGATTGAGTTAAATTCAGTCTTGTTGCATGGGGCAACTGTATGAGGCCAGTAATCCTCTTGTTGAGATACTTCAGTGGTCTTTCCAGTTGCTGAAGATGCCTAGTCGGATTCAACGCAAGTGTGCCGTGATACTCTCTGATGGGTCTGATGACTGATGAGTAGAGGGAACCTCCTTTGACCTACATGCAAAGACCTTGGCAATTTGTGGGAACACATAGCATGATTTTCTAACCACTTTGTGAATGTGTTTCTGGAAGTAGAGATGACTATCCACATGTGTCCATAGATCCCTTATTATTACCTCCATATTTAGGGTGTTGGCACCTATGTGGTATTTGTATGACTGTAGCTCGAGGCCATAATTTTGACACCACATCTCTGACTGAGACCCTTTTTAAGGATGTCTCTGTTGTCCCTAACATTGATTATGACCTTTTTGCAGTCATCCAGAAACTTTGCTAACCATAGCCCTCATGTGTTTGACTGTATTTCTGAAAAGTATACACCAGACAGGACGGGTCCCAGGACTGAGCCATGGGGGACAGCAGTTGTTACCCACTTACAGTCCAACAGGGAGACCACAATTCTTATCTTGTGGGATTTATCTGTGCCCCAGTTGGCAATCCATCAGATGACATACATGTTTATGCACAGGTTGTTGATTTTGTGGATACGACATGTGTGTGGGATGTTGGAAAAGGGTTTTTCAAGGTCTATTTAGGCCGTGTGTAGCTCATTTCATTGATGTATGTCCTGGGTAACTGCCTTGAAAACTGTCTAGCAGGTTTAGGAACCATGATCTGCCCCTGACCAAACCAAAACGGGTAGGGTTGGGTGTTTGTAGGCTCCCAATAGCTCTGTTTATGAGTTCCATAATGATGGACTCCATGGCCTTGCAGATCAGGCTTATTAGGCTTATAAGACAATACTTCCCATTTTCTGTTGTGTACCAACACTTGCGGAGTGTGCCAAACATTGCTGTAACCCATTCAACAGTTTCATATCCTGTACAGAGGGTGAGTCTCAACAGACTGTTCAGGTGCAGGGTCTGTTTGTTTTGGAGTTCACATATGACACAGTCAGGGAAACCATGTCATCCCATAGACGCCATGTTTTTAGGTTTGAATAGAGCTGTTTAACCATTGTATATGTGATTTCTGGGTTTTCACAATCTCCATGTATGGTAATGGGCCCTTTTGTCAGTGAGAGGGGGGTAAATATGTATGAACCTGTCTGACAAGATGTTGGCAATGTCAGTCATGTACATGTATTCATTTACACTTTGTACTGACTCAGAACATATATGAGTTTACATTGATATTCATGACATAGCTAAAGAAAGCTTCATGGTTCTCTATGGACTCTTTGGCAATATTTTTGCCAGAACATGGCTTGGATAATGTTAGGAGTGCTCATTGTTTCTTGATGATACTGATCAGAGATTTATTGATCTTCTTTGGATTTTCACTTTCTTTGGACAACTTAAGTACTTGTAGTACATAGTTTGATTATGAGAGGGGTCCAATATATTATATGGGTCTGTTTTCATATCACTGTGTGCACAAGGCAGGATTAGTGAATAGTGACAAGTGTCTGGATTAAGAACTGCAACTGCCAGATATGTGTGGCTCACTGCTGTACTCAGACATGGCCTAAGTGTGTGAGCATGCCGAGTATGACCTTTCAGTATGTTGCTGACTGAAATTTGAATTAAGTGTGTGAGCATGCCCACTATGGGCATATATACTATATGTGTGTGAAAAATGAAGTTGGCTTTTACTTTAGGGCTCACCTTTGTGTTGTACATTGACAGGAAGCACGCTGTGCCTGCAGGGCTTCCAAGAGTCAGTTTGCATAGACTTAACATTTCTACATACAAAGGGGGACAGCTATTATTTGTACATTTCTACCCGGGGGGGCACACCTGATTGTTACTGTGGGTGTACATACACCTGGCACTTATACACATTTGCTAGGCCTGCACTGCTATGTCAGGTACTCCATTTCAGTCTGTACTGTTGCCTATCATACTGGCTTGAGGCATACCACTGTACTACAGACCTTAGCTTCCAATTACACGCATATTAGTTTGTGACTTCATAGCCTACCCAACCCACATCACACTGCCTGGCCTGCTGTTATCTGTCTGCATAGGCCTGCGGGGAGGTTACTCATATGCCTCTTCAGAGGGCATGATACAGCATTTGTTTGTGTTTGCGTTTGTCTACAATTGTCCTGCTGGCTGTGACTGTTCGGTATGTGACCCCCCAACTGGTATGTGTGAGTGACTTAAGTTGTGTCTGTGCCAGTGAAATGTTGTCATGGCTTAGTGGTTCAGTACTGTGACTATAGTGCACAGTATCCTGAGTTTGAGCCCTGTCACTGCTTTTTATTTTCCTGATGGGCAGACCTGACTGGTTAAGGAACAGTAAAGCAGGTGTGAGCGTGTTTACCCGACTTTGCTCGGCTTTTCCCGACTTTGCCCGACTTTGTCCAACATTGCCCAATGTTGCCTGATGTTGCACTAGTTAGCGCAGTGCACAGCTACGCGCAATTGTATTTAAATATGCTCAATACTGGTAAAATGGGCTTAGCAGTGCTTTATATTGCTTAAAATAGGGCACTCATGCCTCAGGTGGTGCTGCAGGGCTGCCTATGTCGGATGCACATAGTACGCTCCCTATACATGTTTGAAAACAGGTAGTGTCAAGTTAGGCATCCCTTTTACTGTATGTGCGAGTCAGAGAGAGGTGTCATTTCCAGGGTTCCTACTGAGTCAGTGTATGTGCTATGTGTTGCCTCTTTGCTAAGGCCAGGGCATACTGGGCACACCTCCTTCTGCCTACTGGGGCAGGCTCAGGTTGTTCCTCCTCCGAGTCACGATGTGCCTGTGCAGGCCTTGGCAATGGTGGGGGGCTGTTTGGCCCTGCCCCATGCTGTTCTTGCTACAGCTGTTTCCACAGGATCATATTGTGTAGCATGGCACATACCATAACAATTTGGGTACATGTAGTTGGTGAATACTGCAAGGCTCCACCAGATGTGTCCAGACTTTGAACTGTGACTTGAGCATCCCAAACACACGCTCAATTATGTTTCTTGTTTGTGCATGTGCCTCATTATGGAGTTCTTGTTCAGGTGTGTGTGCATTTCTGATGGGTGTCATCAGCCACGGCTCCAGTGCGCATCCAGCATCCCCCACTAGGTGACCATCAGGGATGTCCCCATTGGCAAATCTGTGGTACAGCTGCATCAGATGCCAGATGTGGGAATCGTGATAGCTTCCAGGGCAGCCAGCACACACATTCATTATTATGCCCTGGGCATCGCACATGACCTGGCAGTTGATGGAGGGGAAGCCCTTGTGGTTGATGTAGACCCTACCCCGGTCACCGGGTGGTGCTTTGACGCATATGTGCATGCAGTCTATTGTACCCACTACCTCAGGGTATTCTGCTATTTGGTGGAAAAGACACATATTGCTGGCCAATGCCTCATGGAACTTGGGGAAATATACGTGGTCACCGACATGTGCTGACGTGGCATCCAGGAACTGGTGGAGTACCCTGGATGCTGATGCCTGTGAAATCCCCATCATATCACCAGTTGGCCTTTGGAGGGTACCTGTAGCTAGTATTCTTATGCCAACGCATACCTTGGTTTCCACTGGGATGGGTTCCCCTCTGTTGGTTCTTTGTGTGAGGTGTGGCTGGCACAGCTCAACAATTTGCTGCAGGAGGTCTCTGTCCACCCTATTGCGCTCCACTATCTCCAGCTCATGTAGCCCCTGGTAGGTTACCCTGGGTCTGTACACTCTTCTCCATCTCCTCACTGTGGGTTGCACAGCAGCATTCACAACATCACCACCCTCAGCACCTTGCACATGTTGGTTTATGATAGCAAGAGCAGCCCCTAACATTTTGTCTGACTTAAGCTTTTTAAGCTTTCCCTCTTTGTATACTGCAGTGTTGCAGAGTTCTTGGGAAAAAACAGGGGGGAATGGTGTTTGCAGAGTTTAAAGTGCTGGGCTGGGATAATCTGCTCCCTGTGTAATTGGCTGATTCTGACTGATTTCACCTGGCAACTCTGCTAGTTCTCCTTGGTTAACTTCCTACTACTTCTTTTCCTTCCTTTTCCCTTTCTGTTTCTGCCTGGGGCAGCGCCGCACAAACACAAGCACACATGTGTGCACACGAGTGCACATTCTGTGTGCATGTTTGCAAGAAATTTCCGATCTTTTAACAGTGTGCACCTTTGGTTTCAGGTTTTCAAATAGGACAACTGTAGGCACACCTCTTGCAATCCTGAGCAACTCAGGGCAAACACAAGCCACTGTGCTCCAATTAGCTTACAGCCTGTCTGACACACCCCCTCATGATGTTACCTATATTCTACTCTACTACTCACCAACTCCTACACTTACACTCTTGGGACATGGCTCACATGCTGGAGAAAATTGGGATTCACTATCCTTATCCTCATTTGCATAGGATTGCCTACTAATGCATGGTTACATCTCTCACACTGAGCTTCCCCCAGACCTCCCAACCATCCTGAATTACTCGGTTTTTACCAAGTTCTGGAGTCCAAGTGAAGGGGTGCCACGATTCCCGAGTGGCACCCCTTCATTTCCGATTTCTTTGCTTTTGTTTTTTTTTATTTTTTGAATTTTCACGCTGTCGGAGCTGATGTCATCGTGTGCGGGATGACGCCAGCTCTGTCAGCGCTACCAGCCAGTCGGAATTGAGCTCAAGGAGCTCACATCATCATTTCCGGCTGGCTGCGAGCAGGTGGGAAGTGCTTTGCTGCTGAGAGAAGAAGCTTTACTTATGCTGCTGTTTCGGACTTTGCTTATGCTGCTGGCTTTGTATATGCTGCTGTTTTTGGTGCTGCCAGAAAGAACTGCTTGGTGCCGCCAAAGAACAATGCTGGCTGGCTTATGCTGCCAAGAGAGGGACTTTGCTTTTGCTGCGTTATGCTGCTGTTTCAGATGCTCGAGAGAAGAATGCTTGCTGGCTTATACTGCAGCATGGTGCCGTTTTGGATGCTGACTGCTGGCTTTGGTTGCTGGGAATTAGGTAAGGAACAAAGGGTATGTGTGTGTGTGTGTGTGTGTGTGTGTGTGTGTGTGTGTGTGTGTGTGTGTGTGTGTGTGTGTGTGTGTGTGTGTGTGTGTCCATCCAGGGGACCAGCCTAAAAGCTCCCCTCCTGAACATGACGTATTCATCCATTCCTGTGTAAGTTAAGAGATATCAGACTTGTTTGTTCCCTGTTGAGGTGAAAGCCCTTAAGATGGAGTGGATCAGTCGGCAGACCTTGATGATTGTCCTTATCCTCCTTCCAGCAGCCAGCAAACTCCATTACAGCTGCAACGGGAGATGCATTTGCACTTTTGCACATGCAAAAGTTCTTGTCAAAGAGGAATAATCCTAGGGCTTCCTGGCCCACAGGTTAACTTCATATTATTATATTTATATATATATATATATATATATATATATATATATATATATATATATATACATACAGTTATTTTATTAGAACACTACTTATTGGAGCCCAGGTGGAGTGCTAGCTGTGCTACAATCATAGGTTTGGCTAATTACTAAGGCTGTTTTTCAACCGAGTTAGCTAACATGATTAACTGGTTACAAAACCTTGACATTATTTTTTTGAATTGTGAAATTAAAAAGATTTAAATTAATCTTGAAAATTTTAGATAGCGTCTGTCACATGTTTATTGTATTTAAAAGTCCTGAAATAAAACTAAAAGCTTCCAGGTTTCATTATTGTTCTTTGTTCCAAGTTCTTTGACTTTGGTCTGCATAGTGCAAACCACTTCTGGTTTCTTTATTTGCACTTGTACATATAAATTGCTATAGTTACCATATCATTAAAAGTAAGACTAACTAACAATTACATTTTAACTGCCAATTTAATCTTAATTGAAAATCTTAATCATTCCACTACCCTACAAATAAAAAGGATTTGAATAAGCAGTCTATCAGCACACCTCTTCTTTTAGTTTCAAGGAATGTTAACTGTATGTCTACATATTATAAAGCCAAAGCCACAACTGAATGGACAAGGAGAAGGCTTTGCCCAGATTTTTTTTGTGCTAAGAGTTGAGAGCTATGGTGACAACAGAATTTGTATTCCCCCATTATTGGCTTTGTTGTTTGTCCAGGTTTTTTGTGCTAACCATTCACAGCTATGGTGAGTGAGAAGTCAGTTTATTTACTATTCCCCCATTATTGGCTTTGTTGTTTGTCCAGTTTTTTTGTGCTAAGAGGTTAAGAACTATGGTGAAAAGTGAGAACTGAATTCACTAAATGATGGTCATTAAGTTTCAGTCTTTCTGTTTTTTTAAACTGCTGATTTAGCATAGTGGCATGTTGCACTGACTGTAGTGTAAAGTGTTCTGGGTTCAAGACTTGCCAGTAACATGCATGGTGGTAACACATTTTATTCTAGCAACTTTCCAAAATTATACAAGCAATATTTAAAACGTGTCCCTGTTTTTTTTACCTTTTGCCCCCCCCCCCCAAAAAAAACCTGAAATTGAAAATAAGTGCAAGAAGCTGTGCTAAATGCCTATGGCTTACACTACTGTCATTCTGTTTATAGTTTGGGTGTGAAAGCAGACTTTTATGATGGAAATGTTCTGAATTGGTCAGTTTTGTAATTATTGGTTCATGCATTTTCTTTCATTGCCTACAGTACAGCCTACTGGAAAAATGTTCATTCAAACAATAAATTTAAAATATGCTCTGTCTAACAAATGTGCTGTATTATACAAGGAATATAACTTAATAAAGTCAGGAAGGTGTATCAAAGAAAAGAACACATATATGTTTCTTGTTTTGTGTGCAAGGGGCCAATGATTTGAAAACAGCCCAAAGGTAATCTTTATCCACCACTGGCCAGATGCATTTTCTTTGGATGTGGTGCAGGTTTCAATACTGTTTCAATGACTGTAAGTTTCAAGGGCAGAGAAGGTAATGCCAAGAATATTTTCATTGTGAGACAGTATTGCTTTGTTTATCAGATGTCTGTTAGTGTTTGTGCATTGATGTGCTGCAAAATGCAAAATTATAATCCAAATCATTGTAGAAGTAAAGCAGTATGCACACATTAGTGTTTATGGTAAATGGGGCAAAAAAGACAGGTAATGGGACATTGGAATGGCAGCAGGGGGACGCTGGTGCCATATTTTGGTTGTCTGTTCTTCAGTTTGTGTTTGAAAGTTGGTATCCCACAATTCCATTGGAGTGGGTGGGGTTACGTAATTATGTATGTAAATTAGATGTTAATCAGCATACAGATTTGTACCTATTTTTCATGGCCCTTGTCCAGATTTTTGATGTTTCCTGGTCAAGAGGTATGGCTTCCCCCCCTTAGCAACCACTACTCAGTGGCCATGTTGTCTTCAGCCTGCCATTCACCTGCATGGCAGGATAAGCTTTTTAGTGAAAACGCCTATTTTTGGCTATTTTTAAATTATTTTCTTGTTTTTTAAAGTGCCGCACATTTGTGCGGTGCTGCGCTATGCTTAAACATCGGAGATCAGGGGAAAAAAATGTTAGATTTTAATAATTTTAAACATTTATAAATGCCAATGGCCTTATATTTGGCCATTGGCATGCTTCCTCAACTATATGCATCTTTTATTTGGAGCTGTCATAGCTCCGTTTAGCTATTTGCAGAACAGTACTCCGTTACCAATGGAGTACATTTCTGCAGATAACACTAATCTGCTACGGACAGGTTAGTGTTTCCTGGATTGCAAATGTACCTCATTTGTATAGCTTTCAGCAGCAAATGAGGTCATTTGCATATCATGACGCTGTCCGTGCAAGAGTAGCTTTAGCAGCTCTCATGCACGCCTGTTCCTGGATCGCACGGTGGACATATTGCCTGTTTGACGTCTTACACTACTCTACAACTCCGTGTAAGCTTTCGTAAATCCGGCCCATAGTGTCTCTTAAAAAATGTTTTTAAGAATTTATTAAGGTGCACAAACAAATTAGATCTTACACAAT
>NC_056732.1:80418759-80476259 GCF_019279795.1 Protopterus annectens | reverse complement strand
TGGTGGCATCTAAAGTTAACTGCCACTTCATCTCACTGATATCAAGGTGGACATCTAAAACACTTCCTTGACTATCCTTAACAATATGTTGTATGACACAAAACTTGAAATTGTGCCCTTTATATGATTCAATATGCCTGACCAAGGCATTGGTGTTTCTCGTGTGCTTGATGTCTACCACATGTTCCTTAATTCTATCCCTGAATGCCCTACTAGTCTTACCTATATAAAATGCAGGACAACAACAGCATTTAGCTAAATAAACCACATTATTAGTGTAGCAATCAAAGTGGCCATAAAGATTAATACATTAATTGGCTACAAATATTTGAGAACCAGTAGGCATAATATATCTGCACGTGCCACATCTACCACACTTAAAGTTACCGTTAGGCCTGTTGTTACTGATGGAATGGTCACCCCTCCAGTTACCCCTTTCAAATAATTGCTTAAAAGACCTCCCTTTTCTAAAAACACACATTGGGGGACTTTTCAATTTATCCCAAACTAAGTTGTCTAGCTTAAGTAACCTCCAATTATTACGTACAATATGGGTGATATGTTTAGTGTCAAAGGAATAAGTTGTGATAAAGTATATTGGTGAACAACTACCCTCAACAATAGCCGTACCATCAGTGTGTACATTGTTAGTCGACACACTTAATCGCGCACATCCAGAATTGTATATACTTGATATGCCAATGTTGTTGCTCTTCATTGATTCATCTTCTATCATTGAAGTTAAAAGGGCTCTATATATACCATCATGTCTTTTCCTAATAACCTCATCAGAAATGTTTTGACACAGAGCAGCTGGATAACCTCTTTTTATAAACATATCCTTGATAAATTCAATCTCATTTAAGAAGTCCCCATCATCGCTAGTCATTCTAGCTGCTCTGACCATCTGTCCCTTAATTATTGCTCTCTTCTGATGTTCAGGATGCCAACTAGAATAATTTAAATATGAATTTGAAAAGGTAGGTTTCCTATAAATAGATGAAACCAATAATTTATTAACTCTATCAATTTTCAAATTGACATCCAAATAGGACAATTCATCCACACTAAAGGCATAAGTAAACTTCAAAAAATTGACAGTGTTATTTATATATTCTATGAATGTTCCAATTCCATCGGTACTACCGTCCCACACGATGAATATATCATCCAAAAAGCGTGTCTAGTACCTAATATGTCTCATAAAACTACTAGTAAAGACATATTCCTGTTCCCAAAAGGACATAATAAAATTAGCATAAATGGGGGCACATGCTGCCCCCATTACTACCCCTATGTTTTGTTTAAAATAATGTCCTTCAACATATATAAAATTATTATTCAACACAATATCCATTAATGTTATAAACAAATTAACTCGATCCTGTTCGAATATACCAGTATTGGTTAATTGCCTCTCTAGCCATTGCAAACCAATATCGGTTGGTATAACGCTAAATAAATTACAAACATCAATGGTCAACAAAGCAGTATGTGCACTGATCTTAACTGCTTGCAACTTTTGCAAAAAATCCCAAGAATCTTTGGTAATATAATCAAACACTTTAATACCTTTTTGTAAATGGAAATCCAAAAATTTACTTATGAAGCATGTTTTGCTTCTTTTCCCATCGACGATGGGCCTAAATTTGATGTTATCCAATCCTTTATGTATTTTTGGAATTCCAAATATACTGCTGACCATTGGATAATCATTCAATAGATACTGATGTTCGATCTCATCAATTTGTCCCTGTAATAACAGATCGTCAAGTAATAAATCTATTTTAGAGTATGCTATATTAAGCTGATTCAAACTGCTTTCTTCATAAGTTTCATCATTCAACATAGTCAACATATGGTTAATATAATCATTTTTATCCATAATAACAATACCACTGCCCTTGTCGGGCTTCATAAATTTAATTGTATTGTCATTAATCAGCTCACTCAAACATCTTTGTTCATCACTATTTAAATTCTTAACACTATCAAACGTATAGCTATTATTGTAGTTTTTGCTCTTGCCCATATATTCCCTTATATCCAACTCACATAACTTTTCATAAAGTGCAACAACATTGTTTAAAGGGTGGTTAAATTTACTAGGCTTTTTTAATACTGTCGCCCCACCCTGTTCAGTATTCTCCCGAAAAACAAGTTTGAGATTCATTTTTCTCGTAAACAATTTCAAATCAATTAAAATCTCACTTGTAACTGGTACAAAGGAGAAACCTTTAGACAACAGTTGGGCATGCTCATTAGTAATTAATTTAGATGAATAATTATATACCCTATAATCATTAAATTCATTGGCAATAACAGTGGGGTAACTTATTGAAGTATCATCATGTTCTTCAAACACCACTTCAATAGCCTCAATCAACTCAGATAACTGCCCATCTACACTTATTTCATCACTTACCGATGTTACTTCCATCATGTTAACAAGTGAATGGTCTTGCCCGTTAATCAACTTGATATTAGCTTCATTATTAATTAATGCCAAAGATTCAGAACCTTTCACCACTATCAGCTCAATAGGGCTGAATGTTGAATTCGATACCCCAGTATTGCCCCCAGCACTATTATTTATTTCTACATCATCATTATTAAACATAAATCCATCCAACAGTGAATAAACACTTAAATTGTTAAGAATTTCAGTGTCAACATCAATAGAATCATCAAATAATAAAATACTACCATTTGTTGTGTTAATAGAATTAGTCCGCACAGTCTTTAAAACTAATTTGTTGTCATTTAACATATCACATCCCAACATCTCACCCGCACATTGCTGATTTATAGAGTGTATAAAACTTGAATACTCATATTCGCTTAACTGGCCACAGTCACTAGAAATGTAATTCTGCAAATTCATGTTAAAAAATGGTATCTTATCAATACCATGTCCACCAACATCAGTTAACGCCATCTGCTTTGACCCACCTGACGCTGCTGTTGAGAGTTAAGTCCACTTTTCCTTTGGTCTCGCTCCTTGTCTCTAAAAATCACTGCTGTTGTCATCTAGTTGATTTTGGGCCCCATAAGCACGGTTCCTCAACCTCTCCGAACGCCTCAATCCTCCGTCTAAAGGGGAAGCCGCCAGGTTGGTCCGCCTGTTATAATCATCCGACCTTTCCATCATTTCCTGTCCCTCCTCCATTATATGATTGGCTGTATGTCTCCGATTGCCTCGATTACCTACCTCATTCTACCCAATACAGGGAGAACATTTGAGAAGGCCAATCAGCTTAGTTTCGGCTACTCCTTTCTCTCTTTCCACTAAAAAAAAAAAAAAAAAAAAATTATCTGCTTTTACTGTATTTGTATTTTTTCCAACTTTATTTTGCTTTTGCATCATCTTAAAAGTACTCAATTGTATTTATTACTGCTTGGTGTAACTTATTCTAAGCCTTTTAGTTTAAGCACTTGGGCTTTAGACCAGTTGTTTTACATTAGGAAGGTTTGTGGGCTGCACTGTGGTGGCAGGACAGGTAGCTTACATCCTTCTAAGTTGGGAACTGCTGATTGAGGGCTCAGTGTCTGTTATTCTAAAAGTGTATTAGTTCTGGTTTAAGCACCTGGGCTTCAGGCCAGTTATTTTACATTAAGAAGGTTCATGGTCTGCACTCTTGTGGGAGAAGAGGCTGGACTCTGCTCTTCTGAGCTGGGAATTTCTGGTTAAAGGCTTATAGGGCCTGCATATTTGAACTATTTCTTACTGTAATTGGTACACCTTGTTTGCTGTAGCATAGACTAGATCCAGGCCTGCTGAATCTAGTTTTCTTTGTATGCTTGTTATTTCCCTGAAAAGCTAATTCCACCTAAAACGCGGCTTTTCAGTGCTTCTGTGGATCCCTAGCGATATCTGCATTGCTTACTGTACTTATTTCCTTGTTTCACTTGAAAGAAAGTTACTGTTTGTCATTTTTGCATTTAAGTTACCTGGCACTTGCTCACTAAAGCAATTATATAAGTCAGCACTAAAAAATTAAAAGCATTATACCCTCACAAACTCCCCCTGGAGTACCTTGCTCCCCATTAGCCATTTTTTTCAATTATAAAGGAATTCCCAATACTATTCTAGCATGTCCAAAGGACAGTTGTCAATCTTCTCTCCGGTCCAGCAGGTTAATCTGGGAATCTTGAGGCAATGTTACAACTGACAACCCTCTCCTCCTCCCAACATATTCCAACACATGTGAGAGATGCAACCATATAGCCACACTGGAGGCTAAGCTCTCTCAACTCAGTACTGGCATAACCAGTTAGGAGGAGAAGGAAACCACATTCACTACAATTCCAGTCTCACATAGACCTACTATGACAGCAAACCAAACACATAAACACACAAAAACATACTCGGAGGCTCTAAATAAAAATCTGACTAAGCAACAGAGACCTCCAAAGCAGACACCCAAGCAACCGCTACCCCAAAACAAAACACGTGCAACACATAGCTCACAAAGCCAGTGTGCTGAACAGTCACAGCCCTTAAGGCTAAACAACACACCTGATACACTTGTAATAGGTGACTCTATCATCAGGCACACTGACGTCCCACTCACCAGGCTGAACAAGGAGAAGGTCACGGTGAGCTGCCTGTCAGGCTCTAGGATCCGCCACATAACACAAGCTCTCAGGTCACTCCAAGGCAAGTACAAATATGACTCAGTCATTGTCCATGCTGATGTGAATGACCTGAGACGTACCTCCCTGGACTACATGAAAAGAGACATAGAGGAGCTCTCTGAGCATGTAGCCCAGGCCAGTATGACCCTGACCTTGAGTAGCATCTTACCCTCACCAAGAATGATGCCACAGTATGAAGACAAGATTATCAATTTCAACAATTGGCTTAAGTATTATTGTCATTCAAAGGGGATCCAATGCCTGTCAGCCTGGGATGACATGCTCGACAAGCCACGATGCTTCGCTAGGGACGGCTTGCACCTGTCACCCCTGGGCTTTCGGATATTGGCAAAGGCTCTTGCTACCCCCATAGTGCCTTTTTTAGGCAAGGCTCAAAAGACAAACCCACCTCCATAGGTATCACAAGGGATAAGAAACTAAGAGTAATGCTACTCAATGCCAGAAGTCTAAACCTCAAGATGCACACACTCAAAACTCTCCTTAGCATGGAGAACATCGATATCTGTGCAGTAACAGAAACCTGGTTCAAGGCTCTCGAGAGCACCCCAGCACTACCAGGTTATACCTCATACCATGCTTTTCTGCCCCAAAACTTGGACCGAACCACAAAAGGAGGACGAGTATCAATATTCGTCAAAGATACCCACACCTCCAGGCTGGTGGCACAGCATGAAGCATCAGAGACTATCCATGTGCAACTAACAGTGGGTAAAACTGCCTTCCAGTTTATAGCCTGCTACAGACCACCCTCCCAAACCCAGGAACCCCACTCGGCCTTCCTGAGAACACTGGAAAATATGAAGGTCTCTCCAAACACCATTATATTGGGTGACTTCAACTACCCAACCATAGACTGGGAGCATTACTCTAGCTCCAACACCCCAGCCCAAAGGTTCCTAGAATTTATAAACTCAAATGCTATGGAACAACTTGTTACCACTCCCACAAGAGAGGAAAACATACCGGACCTGATCATCACCAACATGGGGACTCTATGCTCCAGACCAGAAGTGTATCCCTCACTGGTAAGATCAGACCATAAACTAATCTTGCTGGATATTCACATCCCGACCCCACCCCATGCCCAGAAAACCACAGTGAAAAACTTCTCTAAAGCAAATTTCACACTCCTCAAAACTGAGGTGGAATCCTTCAAAGCCCCCGGGCCTGTGGATAATACGGCCCAGACCGCAAAATCCTTTATAAACGCATTCTATGAACACCTTCAGGAATGCATGGATCATGCAATCCCAAATAAAACCAAGACCCAATCCTCCAAAGGCAAATGTCCTGTCTGTTGAACCCCAGCCATAAACAAACTATACAATAGAAGGAGGAAGCTACTACATGATAGAGCAAAATCCCAAAAAGGGAAGGCATCTCTGATCAGTATTAGCAAAAAACTACGGGCACTCATAAAATCGTCTAAGGCCAGCTTCGAGAGAAAAATTGCACAGGACACTAAGGATAATCACAAGGCTTTCTTTAGTTATGTTAGGAACCTGGGTGGGAATTCCCAGATATGCTCAGAATTAGTCCAAAATGACAAAAAATACACCAAACCCACAGACATTGCCAACATCCTAGCTGACAGGTTCAGCGCAAATTTCTCCCCTCCCCACCAAAAGGGCTAATATCTATCCCAGCAGAGTGCTGCCCCCCGACATCTCAGATGCTCAGGTACGAGCTGCCCTCTCCAAAGCAAGAAACACAGCATCAATGGGACCAGACAGTGTCCCGGGCTGCATCCTACATGAACTCCAAGACGATCCAAACCCAAACCTAAAACTACTGTTTAATCTCAGCCTTACTACAGGATATGTACCCAAAGAGTGGCGTACAGCAACAGTGGTCCCTCTCCACAAAGGTGGTGCCTCAATGGATCCTGGAAACTATCACCCCATAAGTCTCACTAGCTTGGTCTGCAAAGCTATGGAAAGGATCATCATGGACCTTATAAATAAAGATATTGGGGACCTACAGACACTGGATCCTACCCAGTTCGGCTTTGTTAAGGGAAGATCCTGCCTCTTAAACCTGGTCGATTTCTTTGAAACAGTCACCAAGGCCATTGACAAGGGGAAGGTGGTCCACACAGCCTACCTGGACCTCACAAAAGCCTTTGATACAATATCCCAATCGGGCATTATAGATAAGCTCACCAGCTTAAATATAAACCCCTATGTCACTAGATGGGTTGCAAACTGGCTCAAGGACAGAACCCACATGGTTAGAATAGCTGGAGCCATGTCAGACTCCAAACCAGTTACAAGTGGCGTCCCACAAGGCTCAGTCCTGGGACCTCTCTTGTTCGGTATATATTTCTCGGAGGTACAGGCCAACATGGAAGGACTGTGGCTGATCAAGTTCGCAGATGACTGCAAACTGGGCCATAATAGACTCTCCAGCCGACACAAGCATCCTCCAAAAGGGCCTCATAGAAACAGACAACTGGTGCCAGAGCCATGGCCTCAAGCTAAATGCCAAAAAGTGTATAGTCATCCCCTTTGGCAAAAACAAAGTGCCCACAAATTACCACATAGGTGGTAATCCATTAAGTACAGAAGAAGTAATTAGGGACCTGGGGACCCAAGTTGATAGCAATCTCTCATTTGACAACCACGTGGCCAAAGTGGTTAGAAAAACATTTTATATAGCCCACCTAATCATGAAGGGATTCACATCTAGATCAGGGAGGTCATCGTGCCTCTTTACTCATCCCTCATCAGGCCCATAATTGAGTACAATGCCCCTTTTGGGATGTACCTTACCAGACACCTGCAGCAACTGGAAAGACCCCAAAAGTACCTCACCAAGAGGATCAAGGGGCTCAAACAGATGTCGTATGCTGCCCGGTTAAAGAAACTCCAGCTCTACTCAGTGGCATACCGCCTGCTCAGAGGCGATCTGTGCCTGACATATAAAGCCATGTCCAACCTGGAATTAATGGACATGCTGCACCTCAGAAAATCCAAATCCCATCGAGCTACGCGCTCGAGGGACTTGAACCTCAGCACTGAAATAAATAGGACATGCTGGAGGGACAGATTCATAACCCAGAGGCTTCCTTCACTCTGGAATAAAATCCCAGTCCAGGTTAGGCAGAGTCCCTCATTGACTCTCTTCAAGAGGAATCTTGATGAGTGGATGGGAGATCATAGGTTTACCCCGGTTATCACTTCTGTGTCACTGTTAGACAGAGGAACAGTATACTAACCTCGAAAAAGGGCGTAGCAAAATTAATTTAAAATGGGTGGGGAAAGCCATATCTGGCTAGGCTTATAAATGCCCTAGGGCAGATAGCCTAGTATGAACCTATGAACCTATGAACCTATATACTTTCCCAGTTTTATATTCCTCAGTGTCACGCAAAATTTTATTGGACTTCCTTTGATAAATGGAAGAACAACTTACGTCAATACTTGCCAACATATTATTACAGTTGGTATAGTAATGATCAAAAGTAAGATCAGTTAGAATGAATTCATTTTCTTCCTCCAACTCGACCATATAGCGAGCAATCAATTGATCATTGAACTTAATCATAATGTTCATAAGTTCAATTCCTGTCCGATCATATAATTTATGCACATCCTCAATCATCTCTTCCTTCCCCTCCATCCCATTGGGGTATTTCCAGGTCCGCAAACCACGTGGGACCATACCCTTGTCTACATTTTTATGTAAATAACAATTTTCTATTTGTAATTTCTTCATATTAAAAAGTTTTTTCTCAAATTCTTTTAATCGCTCAGACGTTTTGTCAGTTTTTTTGGCACCCTCATTAGTTATACTATCTTGCTGGAAATTATACTTGTTAACTTTCCATTGCATTTTATCCATGTCAACACCACATCTCTTAGCGTTATTATTCACACTAGCCTCATTAGGCACTCTCTCCCCAGTATTCACCTCAAGGGGTCCGGTCACTGAACATGAAGCTGACAGAATTCTTGGCGTTGGCTGTGTTAATGGAACACCAAGGCTGCCAAAAGTCCCACTGTGACTGACTACACACTGTTGTCTGTCCACCAACTGCTTTATTTGCATAGTGTGCTCAGTAAATTGATGGTTGATGCGCTCCAGCAGACCCATGATATCCAAAGTCGATTCCACGCTCTCCATGACAAACTGATAAATATACACAGCACCACAATAGACTGATATAACAAAAAAGAACAGCAACCGATTCAGCTTCAGGAACTGCAGGCAAACACCCACACATAACGAATATGAAACAGAGGGGTAGCAATGGGGGCAGCATGTGCCCCCATTTATGCTAATTTTATTATGTCCTTTTGGTACAGGAATATGTCTTTACTAGTAGTTTTATGAGACATCTTAGGTACTACACACGCTTTTTGGATGATATATTCATCGTGTGGGATGGTAGTACCGATGGAATTGGAACATTCATAGAATATATAAATAACACTGTCAATTTTTTGAAGTTTACTTATGCCTTTAGTGTGGATGAATTGTCCTATTTGGATGTCAATTTGAAAATTGATAGAGTTAATAAATTATTGGTTTCATCTATTTATAGGAAACCTACCTTTTCAAATTCATATTTAAATTATTCTAGTTGGCATCCTGAACATCAGAAGAGAGCAATAATTAAGGGACAGATGGTCAGAGCAGCTAGAATGACTAGCGATGATGGAGACTTCTTAAATGAGGTTGAATTTATCAAGGATATGTTTATAAAAAGAGGTTATCTAGCTGCTCTGTGTCAAAGCATTTCTGATGAGGTTATTAGGAAAAGACATGATGGTATATATAGAGCCCTTTTAACTTCAATGATAGAAGATGAATCAATGAAGAGCAACAACATTGGCATATCAAGTATATATCATTCTGGATGTGCGCGATTAAGTGTGTCGACTAACAATGTACACACTGATGGCACGGCTATTGTTGAGGGTAGTTGTTCACCAATATACTTTATCACAACTTATTCCTTTGACACTAAACATATCACCCATATTGTACGTAATAATTGGAGGTTACTTAAGCTAGACAACTTTGTTTGGGATAAATTGAAAAGTCCCACAATGTGTGTTTTTAGAAAAGGGAGGTCTTTTAAGCAGTTATTTGAAAGGGGTAACTGGAGGGGTGACCATTCCATCAGTAACAACAGGCCTAATGGTAACTTTAAGTGTGGTAGATGTGGCACGTGCAGATATATTATGCCTACTGCTTCTCAAATATTTGTAGCCAATTCATGTATTAATCTTTATGGCCACTTTGATTGCTACACTAATAATGTGGTTTATTTAGCTAAATGCTGTTGTTGTCCTGCATTTTATATAGGTAAGACTAGTAGGGCATTCAGCGATAGAATTAAGGAGCATGTGGTAGACATCAAGCACATGAGAAACACCAATGCCTTGGTCAGGCATATTGAATCATATAAAGGGCACGATTTCAAGTTTTGTGTCATACAACATATTGTTAAGGATAGTCAAGGAAGTGTTTTAGATGTCCACCTTGATATCAGTGAGATGAAGTGGCAGTTAACTTTAGATGCCACTACATTTCCTGGTATAAATGATCATATTAGTATTGCCCTCATTTTAAAGTATATACATCTCATGGGTTAATGTAAATTGAATTTTAGTGATCAGTTTTGTATATTATACATTACATAATTCATTTTCATTGTATGATTTTTATATTTTTTGTATATTCTCAGTTTTATTATGGCTTGTGGTTTTACTAATATTGATGTGATTAACGCCATTTATAATTAATTTTTTACTTTATTTTGTTTTAATTTTCTTTCTTTTGTGTTTCTTCTTCTTTTTTCATGAATTGGATCTTTAAATGGGTGTGTTTTCATGGGTTAATTGGATTCAATTATTTAATTAATGTATTGTAATGTGAGTATTTAATGGCTGTGTTGATTCTCGTACATTTGATTTTTGTAGTTCTGAGGAAGTCTGTTTAAAATTAAAAGACGAAACCTAGGTAAACCATTCGTTGTGTGTGGGTGTTTGCCTACAGTTCCTGAAGCTGAATCAGTTGCTGCTCTTTTTTGTTATATCAGTCTATTGTGGTGCTGTGTATATTTATCATACAGTAATTTACAACCCACCTCACTGTCATAGCCTAAATAACACCCCACGACTATACTCACCAACAGAGCTTCACACTACATACCCTTATCCCAACTAGTCATAGCTCATACAGTAATCTACAACGCACCTCACTGTCATAGCCTAAATAACACCCCACAGCTATACTCACCAACTGAGCTTCACACCACACTGATAAGCTGCTTCTAGTAACAATCAAATCCAAAAGTCACACTGGCAACTGCCTTCACTTCTTTCATGTCTCTAAGCTATGGAAACATTTACCTTTTGAATCAAACAACTCAACAAAAGCAAATCCTTTAGGGGCCAAATCAAACACTACCTGAAAAAATAAGGGGCTATGTCCCTGCTTCTCCCCTGCCTAACTAATCTACACTCTGCCTGTTCTTCGTTTACCTTGCCTTATACAAGTCATTGCCATTTATTGTATACCGCCAACCTACTCTATAGATGATCACTTCACTTGTACCAAAATGGGTTTGATGCTCTTCACCCTACTCCATTCGATCTCAACCAAAATTATTTTCATTTTTCTTACTCCACTTTCTCTTTATCATAATTTAACATAAAGTCATACTTTTCTCTTTTCCATTGCTTTTATACGTCTCACTTATATCTGAATTCTCACCATCTTCTTGTTTATTGATGTTATTCATTGTATATGATAATTTTCTCTATAACTGTACATTTGAATTTCTATGTAAAATTGATGTTACTCAATGTATGGGATGATACTCTCTGTAAGTGTACCTTTGAATTTTTATGTAAAAGATTTCCTACAGCTTTTCACCACATGTCCACTGAAAAATGAGTAACTTTTTCTGTCCAGCTGGACCAATCTAGTCAATAAATAAATAAATATGTAACATGCACTCTCTTTGTATTATGGAAAAGTTAAGTTGCTTCCTGCCATCACCCAGAATGATACCACAGTACAAGGACAAAATGATTGACTTCAACAATTGGCTAAGCTTCTGGTGTCATTCTAAGTATCTGTCTGCCTGGGATGACATGATCGACAGACCACGATGCATTGCCAGAGATGGCCTGCACCTGTCGCCCTTGGGATTCCGGGTACTAGCTAAGGCTCTTGCCACCCCTATAGTGCCTTTTTTAGGCAAGGTTCAAATGACAAATTCACCACCATAACAGGTACAAGCAAGCAAAATCTGAGGGTAATGCTACTCAATGCTAGAAGTCTAAACCTCAAAATGCATTCACTCGAGGCACTCCTTAAAATGGAGAACATCGACATCTGTGCAGTGACAGAGACCTGGTTCATAGGTTCATAGGTTCATACTAGGCTATCTGCCCTAGGGCATTTATAAGCCTAGCCAGAGTGTGTTTGGCTTTCACCACCCATTTTAAATTAATTTTGCTATGCCCTTTTTCGAGGTTAGTATACTGTGCTTCTGTCTAACAGTGACACAGAAGTGATACCCGGGGTAAACCTACGATCTCCCATCCACTCATCAAGATTCCTCTTGAAGAGAGTCAATGAGAGACTCTGCCTAACCTGGACTGGGATTTTATTCCAGAGTGAAGGGAGCCTCTGGGTTATGAATCTGTCCCTCCAGCATGTCCTATTTATTTCAGTGCTGAGGTTCAAGTCTCTCAAGTGCGTAGCTCAATGGGATTTGGATTTTCTGAGGTGCAGCATGTCCATTAATTCCGGGTTGGACATGGCTTTATATGTCAGGCACAGATCGTCTCTGAGCAGGTGGTATGCCACTGAGTAGAGCTGGAGTTTCTTTAACCGGGCAGCATATGGCATCTGTTTGAGCCCCTTGATCCTCTTGGTGAGGTACTTTTGGGGTCTTTCCAGTTGCTGCAGGTGTCTGGTAAGGTACATCCCAAAAGGGACATTGTACTCAATTATGGGCCTGATGAGGGATGAATAAAGAGGCACGATGACCTTCCCTGATCTAGATGTGAATCCCTTCATGATTAGGTGGGCTATATAAAATGTTTTTCTAACCACTTTGGCCACGTGGTTGTCAAATGAGAGATTGCTATCAACTTGGGTCCCCAGGTCCCTAATTACTTCTTCTGTACTTAATGGATTACCACCTATGTGGTAATTTGTGGGCACTTTGTTTTGCCAAAGGGATGACTATACACTTTTGCCGTTTAGCTTGAGGCCATGGCTCTGGCACCAGTTGTCTGTTTCTATGAGGCCCTTTTGGAGGATGCTTGTGTCAGCTGGAGAGTCGATTATGGTGCCCAGTTTGCAGTCATCTGCGAACTTGGTCAGCCACAGTCCTTCTGTGTTGGCCTGTACCTCCGAGAAATATATACCGAACAAGAGAGGTCCCAGGACTGAGCCTTGTGGGATGCCACTTGTAACTGGTTTGGAGTCTGACATGGCTCCAGCAATTCTAACCATGTGGGTTCTGTCCTTGAGCCAGTTTGCAACCCATCTAGTGACATAGGGGTTTATATTTAAGCTGGTGAACTTATCTATAATGCCCGAGTGGGGTATTGTATCGAAGGCTTTTGCGAGGTCCAGGTAGGCTGTGTGGACCACCTTCCCCTCGTCAATGGCCTTGGTGACTGTTTCAAAAAAATCGACCAGGTTTAAGAGGCAGGTTCTGCCTTTAACAAAGCCGAACCTGGTAGGATCCAGTGTCTGTAGGTCCCCAATATCTTTATTTATGACGTCCATGATGATCCTTTCCATAGCTTTGCAGACCAAGCTAGTCAGGCTTATGGGGCGATAGTTTCCAGGATTCGTTGAGGCACCACCTTTGTGGAGAGGGACCACTGTTGCTGTATGCCACTCTTTGGGTACATATCCTGTAGTAAGGCTGAGATTGAACAGTAGTTCAAGGCTCCAGAGAGCACCCCTGCATTACCAGGCTATAATTCATACCACACCTTTCGGCCACCTAACCTGGACCAAAACTCTAAAGGTGGAGGCATGTCCATATTCATTAAGGATATCCACACCTCCAGGCTAGTTGCTCAGCATAATGCATCTGAGATTATCCAAGTGCAACTAACTCTGGGCAAGACGGCAATCCAAATTGTAACTTGTTAGAGATCCCCCACCATGCCCCAGGATTCCCACTCATTTCTTGATACACTGGAAAATATTAGGGTACAACCCAACACCCTAATAATGGGTGATTTCAACTACCCCACTCTTAAATGGGAAAACTACTCATGTACCAACTATTTTGCTCATCATTTTCTGGAATTCATAAATTCCAAAACCTTGGATCAACTTATCCACATCCCCACCAAGGGCAACAGTATCCTAGAACTGGTCATTACCAACATGGGCGACCGGTGTTCCACACCAGAGGTCAATTCCTTGTTGGTCAGATCTGACTTCATCTGCCTAGACATCCACATCCCGCCCCCACCCCCCATTAGGGAAACCACCGTAAAACATTTCTCCAAAGCCAACTTCATGTTTCTTAAGACAGAAGTGGCAAACTTCACGACACCCATGCAGAAGGACAATAGAGGTCCGACTGCTGAATCCTACACAAATGCACTTTATAAGCATTTACACGAGTGCATGGATCATGCTATCCCTAACAGAAGCAAGATGCTATCCTCCAAAAAAAAGGAATGTGGTCCTCTGCCATAAACAAACTCTACAACAGAAGAAAGAAACAGTTGCAAAAAAGAGTAGAATCGCATGAATGGAAGAACTCCCTGGTCAGCCTCAGTAAGAAGATTAGATCCCTCATAAAATCCTCCAAAGCTAATTATGAAAACAGAATTGCCACTGATTTTAAAGACAACCACAAAGCATTCTATAACTATGTCAAGAATCTCAATTGCAAAACTCAGATCTGCTCTGAGTTACAGCATAATGGCACTAAATATACAGAACCAACTGATATTGCCAACATCCTGACAGATAGGTTCAGTGCTAACTTTACCCCCCCACCCACCCGCTAAAGGACCCATCTCTATACCGGAAGAATGCAAAGTTCCTGTAATCACGGTTGCACATGTAAAAACTACACTCTTCAAAGCCAAGAACACAGCATCCATGGGACCTAACAACATCCCAGGCTGTGTTCTACATGAACTACAGAATGAATTGGCACCCCACCTAAGCACCATGTTCAATCATAGCCTCACCTCAGGCTTTGTGCCCACTGAATGGTGCACAGCGACGGATATCCCTCTCCACAAAGGGGGAGCCACCACGGAGCCCGGGAATTACCGCCTCATTAGCCTAATGAGGCTGGTCTGCAAGGCCATGGAACATATCATCATGGAACTTATAAACAAAGACATGGGTAATCTCCAAACTCTGGACCCCACCCAGTTCGCGTGTGTAAAAGGCAGATCATGTCTCCTAAACCTAACTGACTTCTTTGAAGCAGTCACCAAAGCCGTAGACGAGGGTAAGGTAGTTCACACAGCCTATCTAGATCTTGCCAAGGCTTTTGACACCACCCCCACTCTGGAGTTATAGATAAACTCACTAAACTAGGTATAAATCCGTATGTCACAAGATGGATTGCCAACTGGCTCACTGACAGAACCCACACTGTGAAAGTAGCAGACTCCAAATCCGACTTCAGAACAGTGACAATTGGAATACCACAGGGTTCAGTCCTGGGTCTTCTCCTGTTTGGTATCTACTTTTCTCAAGTACAGGCTAACACAGAAGGTCTTTGGCTAATGAAGTTCGCAGATGACTGCCAACTAGGAGCCATAATTGAAACTTCTAATGATGTGGACATCCTACAAAAGGGTCTCACTGAGACAGATGCCCGGTGTCAAAGCCATGGCCTCAAGCTCAATGCCAAAAAGTGCATTGTCATCCCCTTTGGTAAAAGCTCTGTACCCATGAGCTACCACATAGGTGGTAGTCTACTTAACATCGAAAGTGTGATAAGAGACCTTGGGACACAGGTGGACAGTAGTCTCTCCTTTGATAATCACATCGCCACAGTAGTCAGGAAATTCTTCTACGTGGCACACGTCATCACAAAAGGTTTTTCCTCCAGGAAAAAAGAGGTCATTGTTCCCCTCTACTCGTCACTCATTAGACCTATTATAGAGTACAATGACCCTTTTGGTATGTACCTCACAAGACATCTACAACAACTGGAAAGGCTGCAGAAATACCTCACAAAGAGGATTACCAGCCTCAAACAGATGGCCTACGCAGACTGTCTAAAAAAACTCTAGCTTTACTCCGTCACATATCGCCTACTCAGAGGCGATCTCTGCCTAACATACAAAGCTATGTCAAACCCAGAGCTGTTGGACATGCTCCACTTAAGAAATCCCAATCCCTCAGAGCTACACGGTCTAGGTACCTAAACCTTGTCACCACAATAAACAGAACATGCTAGAGAGATAGATTCTTGTCCCAGAGACTTCCCATACTCTGCAACAAACTACCTATCTATACCAAACAAAGCTCCTCATTAGCACTCTTCAAGAAAAATCTTGATGACTGGATGGGAAATAGGAAATTCACCCCGGGGATCACATCTGTGGCTCTGCTTGACAGGGGCACAGGAAAATAATTTTCTTGGATAGCAAAAGCCACGGTAACTTTTTGGCTAGGCTTGCATACTTGCCAATAGCCTAGGACCCACCTATGAACCTATGAATCTCTTCTATAACTCTTTCATATGTACAACTCATTTAAACCATTCTACATAGCTCAGCCACTTTTTATTGAAAAAGGGCTCCTGTAATATATTTGTTCATCTGCACAGCACCTCATGTGTAGTGACGCCAGTCTGATATTCATCTAGCCCCACCACCAGGCAAGCATTCACATACTCTCAAAATAAATTGTTTAAGCAAGACTTTGGCTGATACAAATCATTTTGCCACATTATCAAACTGCATTTTATACCAAAATATTATTGTACTAACTCTGTGTCATTGAGTTATATAATACTGACACCATCAGCTTCAACACTAACATCTCTTCTCCACCATCAGTAGTACATAATATTTTGATTGTTTTCTCTACTTGCATTTTCATTTTTTTAATTGAAATGTCAACATTCACCAACTCTTCATGGTGCATACACATTACCAATTTGCTGTGCCCATCTTAGCCTAAATTGAAACGGCACATGTTGAGTAAAGGCATTCCAGACTGGGAAAGGAGTGCTTTGTTATTTAATTGCTGGATGCATTCCGCAGAAAGGCACAACCCAGTTAAATGCATTTTGTACAGTCTTGTTACTACCTGCCTAAACAATGCCAATCATTTTTAAATCTGTCCGATTTGGTACATAAAGCACCAAAAGACAGAAAGAAACTACTGACCAAACTGCAGAAGCATGCGAACCAAATACTCCACAATAAAACCACTGGTATATTGATGCTGTAGAAAATGCTGGTAGTCCACAAAGCAAAGCAAAAAAGTTTATTGTAAGACAATAGAAAGCTGGCCAGCACTTACTATATTCCAGCACAAGTACATACAGAAACAAATAAAACACAAACCATATTACTTTTCTCCAAGTATAAGCAGGGGGGCAAGCCCCCCTGCACCTCCCAAGTGTTAGTATCCTGTGTGTTTTCACGATTTTGAGTTTTCAGGATTTTGGTCTCAGGATTTTGGGCTTTCAGGATTCTATAGCGCTCCTATATATATATATATATATATATATATATATATATATATATATATATATATATATATATATATATATATATATATATACATTTTGAGGCTTAGCATTAAAATGTAGCGTTGAAGTTCAGCGAACATGGGAATGCCAAATGTGCGTCGGTTGATTTCTGTATTGCCGAACTACAAGTCTACAACTGTCTTTTAGCAAATGCCACTATGCATTCGCTCATATGAGGTCTGCATTACTCATAGAGCTCACGGTACAGTGCTGATCAGAAAATTTACCCTTTTCCTCACTGTAGTGTGATCTCAGAGTTGGAATATATAATTTGCAGGGGGATGTGGGAGGTTTGCCTCTCTGCAAACACATGAATTACACTGATGTGCAGCACTAAATTTCATATGTTCCTACTGCTGAGAAGCAGGCGGGTAAGCGGCAGCTGGTAAAGTTTCGATAATGTTGAAGTGGTTGGTTTGATCATTTCAAATTGACAGGGTTTCGACATGTGTAGCTAATTAGTATTCAAGCATTTGGGATTTTTTTTCAAAGTTTGTGTATAAAATGTGTTGTCGTTCAAGAATTTGATTTGAAAGTAAACCATGCACACACACACACACACACACACACATATATATATATATATATATATATATATATATATACATAGTTTAGTACTAAGCTAACTGCCCTTCGAGCCATTTCAAAAGCAGCCAATTATCCCTGTGAGACAAACCCCCCACCCTGTTGTGTTGTTGTAAGGCAAACACCTTAGCCATTAAGCCACCCTCCCAACCTTGTTTGTAAAATGTGACTATATATGGTTTGGTTGTGAGAGGCTGAAAAAACATTGTAGTTCTGAAAATAAGGCTAAGAACTTTGGGGGGTTACCATTTCCTGAAGTCAGTATCCATCATTGCTGACTAGACAGTAAATGCTGATGTTCTATTTTGAGCTGTACTAGTCAGTATGTTAGAAATAACTGGAGTTTCTTAACAATACTTTATATAGGGCAGAGCTGCAACTGGGAAATGCATATGCTAAAAAAGCCCTTGGTGCTTCTGCATAAGTAGCACAGCAAGTGGAGACTGACTAGGAGAGCTTTCAACTATTTCCAGTCAGCTTCGTCTAAGCATTCACTTGTTTACAATAGCATATGAACTGCATCTCAATGACAGAAATGTTAATAGGCAGTACACAGAATGGCAGCAAGGACATTTGTCACAAGCAAATATGTCTCTGGCAGCCACTGTTCCACTTTATCTCTTACTGTGGGATATCAAGTTGTAGATGACAAGATTCCCATGCTGTAATTATTAAAAAAAACTGTGAATTATTTTTTTTTTAGTGGATTGAAAATATTTTATTTAATCATTTTGTCATGCTTTGCCTGTGTTGCTTTTATAATAAGATGAGTAAACATAAAGGTGGAAACTCTTACGAATACTCAAATTATCACCCCATTGCCATTCTATCCCCCTTATCTAAAATACTAGAGAAATGTATACATTCTCTGGGAACACATTTCCTAAACTCACACCATCTCCTCTCCCCCACACAGCATGGCTTCCGACAACACCATAGCACAACCACCGCTCTGCTCTCTTTCACCAGTCTGATCAACCAACATAGAAATAATAATAACTTTATATCTGCAATATTTCTAGACCTCTCCAAAGTATTTGACATGGTTTCACCTTCTTTACTACTAGACACCCTGACATTCCTATCCTTTGCCCCTTCCGCTATAGCCTGGTTTAAAAGCTATCTGTCAAAGAGGCAACAATCTGTGCAATGGTAAAGTATACTATCTCCCTTACTCCCAACTACCGAGGTGTACCACAAGGCTCCATATTAGGCCCACTTCTTTTCTCCATATTTACCAATAATCTCCATACCACCACACAGCATGCTTCACTTATACAATATGCTGATGATTAAACTCTTATCTGTTCAGCTCCATCACTTCTCACTCTACAACCCACCCAGGAATCCTTTAGCTCTATGGAAAGTTGGATCACTCAGATCCAACTTATCCTAAACGCTAATAAAACCAAATTAGTACTTTTCATCCCCAACAAAACCATTTCCACCCTTCTGTCCTTCACTGTATCCTCCAAAAATGACACTATTATCTCTCCCTCTGACCATACCAAACTCCTAGACATTGAAATTGATGAAAATCTACACTTCGACATCCACATTTCACAAACTATCAAAAAAGTCCATAAAAAAATGGGGGCACTATATAGGCACAGGAAATCCCTCTCGAAACAAGCACAGATTACCCTAGCTCAAACTCGCCTCTTGTCTACCCTAATGTATGCTGCTTCAATTCTTATCCACCTTAGAAAACTTGACCTTGCCAGACTCAAATCATGTTATAATAAAATCGCCAAGTTTGCAAACAACTCCACCTTTAGAACCCACTATTGCCAGGCTCTAAAGGAACTGCAATGACTGGAACTTCCCCAGCTACTAACCTATCACCAATTAGTCATTGCCTACAATGTGGTAACACATCCAGAAAAAAAAACCTGCACTAGGCCAACTTCTCACCCACTATAAAATAAATCGTCCTCTCCGGTCTTCCGACAAACCCCTACTCTGTATCTCTAACAATACTGCAGGAAAAGCACTGTTCTCCCACTCCATAGCTAGAATCTGGAATAATCTCCCTCCTGCTCAGATTTCTGCCTCTACCTCTTCTAACTTTAAAAACTCACTTAGAACATACTTAAAGAATAAGTGGCTATGCTCATGTATTACATAAGTCCTCAAATTATTCCACTTATATACCTCATTTCCTAATGCACCTACTGTAATATATATTATAGTCTAGGTCTTCTCCTAAAGCTGATTGAATTTGTGTACTTATTCTGTTATTAACCTTGTGTAACTATTGATGTTAAGTTGTCTATCTCACCTTCGTTCTTGCTGGTTGGGATCGGAGCCGATCTTCGGCTCTGACTCGGCCATCTTCTATAGCTCGAGAGCTGTTTACTGGCTTGAGGCTACCCCTTATCCCATGATGCCTAGCGATAGCTACCCAGATCTTGTTTGCCGCTTCAGCTGCAAGGTGTCATTTTTCTGGCTCAGGCTCATATAAAGTTTTTTTATATAACTTCTACTCTAGAATTATATTTTTTCAGTGTTTTTTGTTAACGTTTAGTCATGTTTTTGTGATAGTTAGTGTTTAATTGTAGTATTTTCCCTTCCTTGTAGAACTCGTTTAACTTAGAGAGTTCCCCCCCCCCCACCTTTCCTTCTACCTTTCTTTCATAGGCTAGCTGTTTAAGTTAGAGGCTTTCCTAATTTAAAAAAAAAAAAAAAAACTTTAGCTATAGTCTGGTAGTACAGCATGTTTTTTGTGTAGACTATATATTGCTTTGGTAGCTGTTGTTGTATTTGTTGTTTCCTTTTTTTCTGGATGTCAAAGGAATCCAAAGTGTCTGGATTCAAGAAGCGTGACTCATGCTGTCAGAAAATGTCTCTGACAGATGGGCACACTTCTTGCATCTATTGTTTAGGCGCTGTGCACCTGCAGGACTCTTGTTCTATCTGCTATGCATTTAGTCCAAGAGTCCTGCAGGAGCGTAAGAATAAGCTTATTCTTAGGGGTCTTTTAAAGCCCCAGGATTCACCTGCCAAGACCTCTCAGCCTGTGAAATCCCCTAAATCTACCAAGCCATTGGCTCCAAGTTCGGAGCCGTCCTCGGTTCAGACTATTCCTTCCACTTCGGTTCCGGCTGGCACCGATAAGACTATCTCCCCATTGGCTCCAACAGAAACTTCAGAGCCTTTGCGGAGCCACAAGAGGCTGAGGTCCCCTTCATTGGAATTGGTACATTCAGCTCCTCGGTCTCCCTTGCTTCGGAGCGAGGGCAGTCACAGATCCTCTCACTCCTCTCGATCCTCTAGGCTGTCAGATCACGATGTGGAGAGAGTGGTCAGTAGGTTGCTAAAGTCACAGGCACTTGCCAAGATGTTGTCCAGCCCTCCACAACAGGTGTCGGCTCCATCCACTTCTATCGATGTCCCTCCTCCGACTCCAATGAGTTCGGAGCTGGAGTTCATTGGGGTTTGAGTAGTGGTACCGTCGGCTCCGATAACTCTATCTCCTTCGGTTCCGTCGTTGGCTCCAATTCCCTTGGTGATGCCGTCCGTCGAGGGATCTGGGTGCCGGGGCTCCCTTGTCGGCTCCAAGGGGGTGAGTGGCATCAGACCCTTGTCCGACCCCGTTCTCCCTCTCCGAGCTTCAGCACAGGTGAGCTCGGCTCCTACATCAGAGCCGTCTCCCTTGGTGCAGAGAAGGATTCCGATTTCCTCTGAACCAGAGCTTTTTCTGCATCATGGCAGGGATGCTTCAATGTCATGAGGAGTGTGCTGGCCACCGAGTCAGCTCCACTATCAGCCCCACCAGCTCCGTCCCCTGTAGTGCCTGTGCCAAACTCTGCTCCTTCTCCAGACCCCAAGCATGGGGAACCAGCACTCCAGGGCACCCCATTGGGTGTTTCCTCTTCTTCTGAGGCCTCTCCTGATCATTCAGAAGAGCCGCCTCATGAGAAGAAGTGCAAGAGGAAGCACATTGACTCCCCTGAGTCTGTCACTTCTGATACAGACTTAGATGAATCGGAAGGGTCCCTGAGATCCCCCTCTGAAGATGTTTCCTTCTTGGACATCCTAGAAATGCTTAATCAGAGGGGGAACTGGAATCCTCTAGCCCCTACTGAGGATGAGTCTGTATTTCTGGATGCGTTAGGTTCCCGACCTTCCACCTCCTGGGTTTCTCCGCCTTTCGATCCACTTATGGCAGTGGTGGCTCGAAAGGCTTGGTCAGCTCCGGATACAGTGGAACCAACTCCGAGGAGACCTGGCAAATTCATCACAGCACCCCAAGATAAGCAGTTCCTTACTAAAGGTGTTCCTGTTGATGCCATGGTGGTAGCAGCAGCCACCAAAAAGATTTAGCGGAGACCTCTTCATCTGTCCATCCTCCTAACAAGGAGACTAGGACCATGGACAGATATGGGAAGCAAATGCTCACTTCAGCGACCTTTTCTATGAGGTTATTGAACTACTTATGCCATTTTACCCGGCTTTAGAGGGATCTCCTTAAAGAGCTTGGAGATACCCTTCAAGATCCATCAGTTGAGGGAGCTCAAGCTAAAGTAGCTTCCCAGCTGGCGATGCTTAATTCTGTAGTTAACTCCTCCATGAGGCTCATATCTTATGCAGCCAATGGTGCGAGTACAGCCGCAGGTATGGGTGTGGCCCTTAGGAGGCATGCATGGATGCGGCTGTGTAATTTTGTGGAACCCTTTTGAGTGTCATTCACCAGCACCCCCTTTGATGGTTCCTTTCTTTTTGGACCACAGGTGAAAGACACTTTGACTAGATGTGAGCAAGAAGGCAAGATTCGCTCTGCCACGGGAGTCCGTTTTTCCACTCCTTCTAGTCCATACCCCAAAGGTCAGAAGAGTGGCAAAATGTGGTTCTGAAAATCCCAGGAAGCCTTGCCTGACACACATAGCGATTTTTCCTCCAGGGGCAGAGGGGGAAACAATAAGAACAGACGCCGCCCTCGTGGCAGAGGGGGTCCGCAGAAAAAGGGCAACAGAGAATCTTTCTCTAATAAGCCTTTTCAGCATCCCTGAAGGGTTGCCCGGCTGCTCACCTCTGGAGGCAGTCGGGAGAAGACTCACTATACCCAAAAGCCTGGCAAAATTTAACGCAAGACAGATGGGTATGGTCCATTATATCCGGAGGTTACAAAATTCCCTTCTGTCAAACCCCTTACCATCAAGGAAATCCCTTCCAGATGTTCCACCCAATATGAAGGACCAAGCAGTAATAGAAGTTTCAAAACTGATAGAAAAAAAGAGTCATCCAGGAAGTCCCGGCAGACCAGCATGGATCCGGAACTTACTCAAGGTTCTTTTTGGTACCAAAAAAGACAGGGGACTGGAGACTGATTCTGGATCTCAGCAGACTAAACAGGTCTGTTCAAAGAACAAAGTTTCGGATGGTTACACTACAGTCCATTCTACCCTTTCTGCGTCAGGACAATTGGATGTGCTCGATAGATCTTCAGGACGTGTACTACCATATCAAAATGGACAGGCGCTCCAGGAGATTTCTTCGCTTCTGGCTGGGAGCCAGTCATTACCAGTTCAGAGCTCTGCCCTTTAGTCTCACCACAGCCCCCAGGGTGTTCACCAAATGTATGGCAGTGGTCACGACTCACCTGAGACATCGAGGATTCCAGGTGTTTCCATATCTAGATGATTGGCTTCTCACTGCTACTACTAGGCATCAACTTCTACAAGCCAGTGACTACACAATCACAATCTGCTCCCAGCTAGGCATTGCAATAAACTTCGAAAAATCTGCCTTGTTGCCCTGTCAATCTATCACCTATATAGCAGCAGACTTAGACACAAGGAACATGTCCGCAAGGCTACCGCCAGAAAGGGTGTCTACAATTCACCAGCAAGTACAAATTCTAATGCAGAGCAAAAGAATCCAAGTCAGGTTCGTCCTTCAAACTCTGGGTTCCATGGCGGCGGCAGTTCTTCTAATCCCACTGGCCCGCTTTCACATGAGGATCCTTCAGTGGCTTCTGTTCACACAGTGGTCTTTCCAACAGCTGCCCATGTCTCACATGATCATGATTACAGAAGCATGCAAAAGGCACCTTTCCTGGTGGATGGTCTCCCCACTAGCGACTCAGGGCAGACCCTTCATTCAGCACCTTCCAGTAGCCACAGTGACCTCAGATGCCTCCCTGATAGGATGGGGGGGCATTATCAGGGCAGGACAGTCCAAGGCACTTGGCAGCCTCATGAGTACCATGTGCACATAAACGTTCTAGGAATGAGAGCCGTGCTCCTAGCGTTGCAAGCCCTTCAGGACTCTCTTCCTTCTGGGACCATTGCAATCCAAACAGACAACATGTCATTGGTGTGGTACATCAACAAACAGAGCAGAACCAGGTCCTACCCCCTGTGTCAAGAAGCACTCAGATTGTAGCAGTGGGCGATTTCCTCCCAACATTTTCTGATTGCGACGCACATTCCTGGGAGGTCCAACATCATAGTGGACATGCTCAGCAGAGCTATCCTCATGCCTCACGAGTGGTCTCTGAATCAGGAAGTTGTGGATCTTACCTTCGGTGAATGGGGACAGACTTGCTGTGATCTTTTTACCACCCCCTTCAACAGCAAATGCAGCAACTACTTCTCCCTTCTTCCGCTTCCAGGTCACTCACCCAGAGACACTCTGGTCCACAATTGGCCTCAGGGACTTCTTTATGCCTTTCCTCCATTTCCCCTGATTCCAAAACTCATACAGAAAGCAATATCGTTGGGTTGCAAAATGATCCTCATTGCCCCCTACTGGCCTCGACAGACATTGTTCCCATTCCTGCATCATTACCTTCTCGATCAGCCCTGGATTCTGGATCCGATTCCAGACCTATTGATTCATCAATCAGGCGGGTTGCATCAATCCCTCCAAACTCTCCAGCTCACAGCTTGGTTGCTCCACTTCCAACCTTAGCCAGGCTTCCCAACATTTCCCCGGCTGTACGTGAGATTATTGTCTCCTCTCACAAGTCCACAACCAGAAAAACTTATGCTAGTAAATGGAAACGTTTTTCTTGTTGGGTGGAGGCTAGGAACATAGATCCCTTTTCAGCCCCAGTCCACGAAATTCTAGAATTCCTAGCACAACTTTTTCATTCCGGGTCTGCTTCTGCTACAATCAGGGTTCAATTAGTGGCCATTTCTAACTTTCATGTTGGTTTGTCAAATTCAAACATTATGTCTCTTAAGCTCTGTAAAGCTTTTTTGAGAGGGACCACTCTCTTTAGGCCTCCAGTGTGAGATCCCCCTCATCCTTGGGACCTTAATTTGGTACTAACTTCTTTAACTCT
Organism: Protopterus annectens; assembly: GCF_019279795.1. Classification (NCBI taxonomy): domain Eukaryota; kingdom Metazoa; phylum Chordata; order Ceratodontiformes; family Protopteridae; genus Protopterus; species Protopterus annectens. Next base: position 80,450,991 of record NC_056732.1, on the reverse strand, counting down.
GCCCCCTTTTGAACCAGCAGTGTCCTGCTCCATTAAGTTTCTATCTTGGAAGACACTTTTTCTGGTAGCTATTACTTCAACCAGACGTGTCTCTGAACTTCAGGCACTATGTGTCCGTCCTCCATACTTGTTTTTTCATAAGGACAGGGTTGCTCTGAGGACTAATCCATCATTTCTTCTGAAAGTCTGCTCAGAATTTAATTTAAAGCAATCGATAGACCTTCCCATGTTTTTCCCTAACCACACCAACAAGGCAGAGTACAAATTATACCAACTGGATGTTCATAGACAATTGCGTTTTTACCTGCACAGGACTAAGGAAATAAGGAAGTTGGACCAACTATTCCTTTCCTATGCTCTAGGCAAACAAGGTCTCCCAGTTTCCAAGGTGACCTTATCCAGGTGGTTGTCTCACACTATTACTTTCATTTATCAACTAAGGAACAAAGAGTTACTTATCAAACCAAAAGGTCATTCTACAAGTGCATTGGCCACCTCTGTAGCCTTCCAGTCTAGGCTGCTCATGGATTCTATCTGTGCAGCTGCTACGTGGGCAAATCCTCATACCTTTATTTCTCATTACAAGCTAGATATGGTCTCCAGGAGCAGAGCTGACTTTGGTTCCACTGTTCTGAAGAGTCTGTTCCAATGAGCCACCCCAGGATTGTAGGTGCTAGGGATGCTGTCCCAACCAGCAAGAATGAAGGTGAGATAGACAACTTAACATAAAGAAGTTATGTACCTACCATAACGTTCCATGTTAGTTGTCTTCATCTCGACTTCTTTCTTGCGTCCCACCCTCTGTCCCCCTGTCCTATTGGACCGAGAGGAGTTCTGGTTTCACTGGCTGAGTGTTCTCTGGTTTGTTTCCTCTACTGACTTAGAGATTATGACAGCTATACTCAATCTATTTGTTTGGACAGGTTTATTCTTTGGCTATGTCTGGGGTTAGCTATTTCAAACGAGATCTGGGTAGCTATCGCTAGGCATCATGGGATAAGGGGTAGCCTTGAGCCTGTAAACAGCTCTTGAGCTATAGAAGATGGCCGAGTCGGAGCCAAGGATCAGCACTGATCCCAACCAGCAAGAAAGAAGGCGAGATGAAGACAACTAACATGGAACATTATGGTAGGTACATAACTTCTTTTTTCCTGTAGATATATATATATATATATATATATATATATATATATATATATATATATATAGGTCTTGTTATGTCTTCTGCTGTATACTGTAATTTAACATATTGTTTGAAAATTCTCTGTATACTGTATTTTAACATATTGTGTAAAATTTTCCTTACTGTGGAGCTTTTCTCTCGGGCCTCCGCTGAAAATGGACCTGTGTCCATTCGGACCATCCCGGTTAACGAATGTAAAATAAAATAAAATAAAATAAATAAAATATTAACCAGTTTTATTTTTTACCAGTGGATGAGAATAAAATATCTACTTTCCTAAATTAAATACTTATGTTATTTCATCAGACAGGAGGAAATAATTTTTTTTTCTGTCTCCAGGTTCTATTGAAATAGATCTAACAAAGATGGTGCCAGGTGCTAAGTCAGCAAAGCAATGTACTCTTGCTATGGCTGTTAAACTGGAGAAGGGCCGAACTGTGTCCATTTTCAAAAAGAAAAGAGAAAGAGGATGGTGGCCATTTATACGACTCAAAGAAGGGAAAGAAGACATTGCAGAAAATAAAAAATCACAGAAGAGAAAGAAGAGCAAGAATGAATATCGAGAATCCAGGACAATTGAAAACCAGAGAGGAGGCTATACAATTGAAATGGCTGTAAGAAAAAAATATTTCTTATTTTTACATTAGAAATTATAAGAAAACATGTATTTTGCTGGTAAACTGAAGGTTTTTGGTTTCTGCTCAATGTAATGAAAATGTTTTAGTAACCTTCTCAATGGACAACAGTGGCATTTAAACCAATTAATAATGCTGATAAAAAGTAAGAAAATAAGTGTCATAAAACTGCAGTTTTGGTGCCAGCCTTTACTTTTCCCAGCCTCAGAAATATCCATCTTATATCATTATTGTAGTCCTATGCTTCGTTTTGTTATGATTCATTCCTACTTGATCCATTAAGTGCTGAATTTTCCTGTAGCATATTGTTCAACAAGTTGTTCTCAAAACCTAGTCCAAACAGTCACTATTTTTTTTAATGACTAAATACCATTTTATGCTTCAGGTTATCATACTCACTTCCACCCCCATGTCATGCAACACCATAAATAAACAACACCATAAATAACATGTCTATGATACAGCCTTCCAAGACTTTACAACACCATAAATAAAATGGTGCCTGTGATACAGCCCTCCAAAACCCTTCAACACCATAAATATCTGTGATACAGCCCTCCAAGGCCCTACAACACCATCAATAAAATGGTGTCTGTGATACAGCCCTCCAAGACTATACAACATCATAAATAAAATGTGGTCTGTGATACAGCCCTCCAGGACCCTACAACACCATAAATAAAATGTCTGTGATACAGCCCTCAAAGGCCCTACAACACCGTAAATAAAATAGTGTCTGTGATACAGATCCAACACCCTGTTTCAGTTATTTGATGGATTTTTCATATTCCACACCACTTACTCCCTCTATTCCACTGTCCAAAATTGTTGTCCTTGAGTGTCTTCTCATTCTGCAATAATGTTAGGTTCTTTGCTACTTTTGTTGACAAGTATTATTTTTTTTACCCTGAGTTTACAAATACTAACAAGAGTGTCTTAATTCTACTTACTCCCAAAGTGGCTCCTTAAGTCAAATACTACTATAGACAAGTAGGAACCATAGAGCCTGATGAATTCAAGCAGGACAAGAGAAGTGTAAGGGCTACATTGTCACAAATATTATATAATTCTTACAGTACATGGGTCATTTATGAAGAACTGGATAAAAGCAGAGTGCACCAACAGGAGGTAGGCAAAGGAGAGGAAACAGCTGCTGATTTTATTTATTTATTTATTTATTTGTTTATTTATTTATTTATAATTGGTGACTGGGAGTGTCTGACTGGACGTAGGTCCATTTTCAGCGGAGGCCCGGGGAGAAAAGCTCCACAGTTAAAATAAACAGACAGAAGTTACATTGGATTACATAGCAATTAACAATTTACATAGCAATTACTTACAACATATTTACAGATGAAGACATAGTACATCAGTAGACAACTAGAATCTTTACCTGTGAAGTGCATAACAGACATTAACAAATGTTACAATAAGAAGTCCCTGCTGTATAATGAGTACTAGGCTTATGAGCATCTGAGCTTGCTATAATCAAGGTAGTTAGTGGAGTGGAAAGAAAGGTAGTGGTTGGATGGGGTGGGTGATATTAGAGTGGGAGTTGCAAGGGCATAGCCAGCATGTTTTTAGGTGTGCTTTTAGTAAAGTTTTGAAGTGAGTGCATGATGGTATGGAGGTAATTGTGGGTGGGAGGGAGTTCCATAATTTGGCTATGGTACAAGAGAATAGTGCGTCACCAATTATTGTTAAGGTGGAAAACCTGGAAGCAGGATGTGAAAATTGGCACAATGTCTGTTGAGGAACAAAGGAAATATTCAGCATCATACAAGTGATCTTCAAGCTGGGAGTGATTTAAGCATGAAAGAAGGCAGCATTCATAGAATCATAGAATCATAGCATCATAAAACCATAGAAAATACATGGCAACTGGGCCAAGTAGCCATTTATGCCCTACTACTACTCAATGTTAGATATTACCTCGTTCTTTAAGGCGCAACAGACCAGTCAAACTGGGGATGAATTTATGAAGACCCACCCAACTGTCTAATTCCTTTTTAAAGGAAGATAATATGTCACATTGCATGTGCTTGATCTGTAGTGAAAGTTTATTCCAGGAAAGTGGTAGTCTTTCTGTGACAAATCTGTCTCTCCACCATTATTTATGTATTTGCTGATGCAGGTTCACATCTCTGGTCCTACTTTTTGCTGGACTGTTTGATTTGTGGAAATGTAAGAAATATTGGAATACTTGGTCCCTAATGACCTAGTAGGCAAGGCACAGATCACCCTAAGAAGGGTCTCTAGGCCTTTAGCTTCTCCTGGTAATTCAGGTATTTTAGGCCCATTATCTTTTTGTCAGGAACCTTTGGGATCTCTCCTATTGCTTGATTTGTCTAGTAAGATATATCTCAAAGGAGGCATTATATTCAGTAATGGGTCTTATCAATTCAGAATACAGAAGAGTAAGGATTTCTCGGGATCTAGAGAAGATACCCTTTGGGATCAGCTGTTCCAGATTGAAGGATTTCCTTACTAAGTTTACAACATGATGATAAAAAGAGAGGAAATTATCTACCCATGTTCCAATGTCTCCCTCAAAATCTTCATTTTTGGAGTAAAATATTAAGTGCATTTTTAACTGAGTAGGGGGATGGAATTATTCAACAAATGCAACAATATTGTTCTTTTAACATTTAGTTTTAGCCCATTTTCTGTGCACCTGTTATAAAAGGTGTACGTTTACATGGTAGCGTCTGCATTTCTGAAGGGGATTTGAGGATGGCACCCAGTTTACAATCATCTGAAAACCAGGTTAACCAGAGATCCCCATTTATGATTTGTAGATCAAAGAAGTGTATGCTGAATAGCAGAGTTCCTAGCATAGATCCCTGATGGACTCCACTGGTTATCTTCATGCTCAGTGAGGAGGTACCTGCCACCCTCACTGTGTGGGTTCTATCCCTCATCCAATTAGCTATTCATCTAACTTCACAGTGATCAATCTGAAGTGTGTTTAGCTTGTTAGTTATGTTAGTATGGGGTATGGTATCAAATGATTTTCCAAGGTCAAGATATGCTATTTGTCTAGCCTAACATTGCATTCTTATGCATTCTTATAAATCTTTATATCTGTATCTACATCGATAGATATAGATAGATACTCATACTGTATATCTATATATGTATGTATGTACGTGTTACTTTAAATATTATTTTCTCAATCACATACTCCTGTACTTTACTCTTTTTTCCAATTTCTTTCATTGCGTTCTGCTGCCTCACTCCAACTTTTACTATATAACAGGACACAACAGTTTTTGCTCCTATTAATCATCCTTTTTAACTCCCTTCCTAACCTAGTGCATTATTTCCGTCATCTTATTCCTTTACAAGTGTTTCATTCAGTGATTCATCTCTAACAGTTCATCTCTGTTGGGTCTGGTTGCCCATTTCCCTTTAAGCAACATTTCCTCCTTGGGAGATACAACTGGATTAGTAGGATATTCAAATGTTATTATTTCTAGTGAATTCTGTTTTGTTTGCCTGTGGACTTGTGAATGGTGCATCATCTGAATGCATGCATGTGTGTTTGCTTGTCTGTTTTTGTTTTTTTCTTTCTTACTCATTTAATGCTGAATAGCATGAAACTAACATCTTTGCTTCCTGAGATTTTCGAAGCCAGGATATCACTTTTTTTCCTGAGAATTTTTCTCCAAGATCCTCTACTGAAAAAAAAAACACTTCATTAGATTTATAATGTCTGATAAATGGCGGCAAGTAACAAAGAATGTAAACTATAAGAGCTAGTTGGCAGGCAATGAGTTATATGTTGCTGAGGTAACCAAGGTCTGTCTTTAGATGTTGATTTTATATTGCAGATTTATGAAAGAAAAAATGTATTTTATTTGCTAAAAAATACTAATGTTATGGTCAAATAAAGGATTATATTTCTGTAAGTGTGCAAGATAGAGCCAAGATAGCGGTGGTAAAATTATTCACCTCTTGAAGGGCTTTCCAATGATGTATAACAAGAGGCGATAGCATACTGCTGTTTTTTTGATATTGCAGGATATATGCGAATTATGAATATGACAATTTCACAATAGTTCAAAACAATATTAATCTATAAAACTATTTATGTTTTTGTGTAAGATAGCGCTGCTTATTGCTTGTATTGTGAAATTAATGCATTTATGAATATACAGATAATAGTCATTACTGGTTTACAAAAAAGAGCATATATTTATCTCAGAACATCTTTTAATTACCCACCATGTTTTAATATAATTTTTACTCACACCCCCTACTTGAATGCATCACCCCAGCAAGACAGTATAACATTCTATGTCTGCATTGTTAATGTACACCTGAAAATATTTCATATTTTTCATAACATTTTGTAAACAAACCTTATAACTCCAGCTCTGCACATCCCATGATGTCCATTTCACTTTCATGATTAGTATATCATATTAGCTTGTAGTTGTCACCTTACTGGCTCACTTTTAAGAATGTACATTTACCAAGACTTCAGAAATTAGACCTTGAAAACAGTAACAAGTATGCACGTTTTATGAGTACAGAAAAGTCTGCTGTAAAGGTGAGTATACTCTTACAGGATACACAGGAACTCTGCTTTCCTCATGACTATATACTTGTAGGAAGCAATGAGTTAAACAGGAAAGTCCATTCAGGGATATTTCATTTTTCACTGGCAACCCAAAAACAAAGCAATCCAAAATGATACACTATGACAGTCTGCTGACTTATCAAGAATAAATAAACAGGTAATGAGATACAAACAAATAATACAGCATAAGCAGTAAAATGCATAGCATACATCTAAATGTACAAACAGATCAAAACAAGGAACAGGCTGAAGAACAGATTCTGCAGATTATTGTGGCTCACTTATATGTTATAGGAACAAGTAGGTGCAATAAGAAGGAATCTAATTTACAAAGACTTGCCATTATATATATATATATATATATATATATATATATATATATATATATATATATATATATATATATATACATACATACACACAAATAGTAGTGACAAGGAAAAACAGCCATTCAAGAGTGCCATAGCATGTGTGGTCTGGTGACTCCACTATGGTAATGCCATTCTTGTTTTCAATGATGTGGCTTTTAAGAGAGTTCTTTAAAGTATGTCTGCATCATGGCTATTCCATAATTTAGGTACATAAATCAAGAATATGGAATTATTGTCTAAGAAAAAGAGGTTTGGATGACAAATGAACTAGACAAACACTGCAGGTTTTTACATACTATTCAATAAGAGTCCGAAAGCCTGAAAATCTCTCAACTGTCCAGATTTTTGCAGAATGTCCACATTTTTTCCTCAAATTTTTGGACTATTTCTCATAAAAGTTTGGTTTTCTGACAAATCAGTTGCAAATCATTGAGTTTCAGACTTCATACCATTCAGAAAATTCATGCAAATGCCAAATCTGTTTTTCCTATCAACTTTTGAAGTTTGTACAAGCAATGTTTAAAAACTGTCCGTATTTTGGGGTTTTTGTCCCCCCATTATTTACGGCTTTGTCCAAATTTATTGCTCTAAGAGGTTAAGAGGTATGTTGTTATAGAAATAGGGGAGGATGTATGCCATTTAAGTGAAACATTGTAATGTAATGTTTATATACCTGTCAGGGAATATGACTGTGAGGGTTGCAGTGGTAGTTTCGTAATACACATTAGCCAGTTTGGTGACTTTGTTGTAATTCTGCTCTTGTCTATTAGACTGACTATCCAAAGTGAAAGTTGATAAGGATGACTGAAGGATATAGTAGACATGAAAACAGAAATGCCCCAGATGTGGTGACACAAACATCATCTTTCAGAAAATGTTGTGCACAGTAGAGCTAAACAAGCTTTGAACTGGTTTAGAAAGTAACCAATTTGACAAGGTGATCAGATTTTAGTTCTGGTAAAAATATAACACCGATATGTTTTGTGGATCTGACTAACTTGAAAAGATAAGTGTCACAAGTAGCTGGGGTGGGGTATGAGTGTCTACAGTACTAGAAAAAAAGAGCATTGCTTTAGTTTTGTAAATATTAAGATGAAGTCTAGCATTTGATTTCCATCTCTTAACTCTCTAGAAAATGACCTACAGATGGCAAGAGCGGAAGGTCAGTAAAGACTAGTACAGAATCATCAGCAGACTGTGTGTGTGTGTGTGTGTGTGTGTGTGTGTGTGTGTGTGTGTGTGTGTGTGTGTGTGTGTGTGTGTGTGTGTGTGTGAATACTAGGTGGCCCATTACAGGCCCCTGAGTTACATCTAGAGAAATAAATTGGTGGACACAAAGAGGATTGGGACACCTTACCATCTGACACTTCCTATTTAGATAACTAGAACTCCATTTTGTAGGTTATTGAGAGAGTCCACAAATACCTAAATGGTATAGTTGAATACTATAATTGACTAAGACAGGAGCTTTTCACAAGGTAGTATGGCAACTGATTCACAGGCTTTCTTTCTAGCAAACAAAAGATACAGGGGTGGGAAAATATAAATCCATGGCTTTCATTTATAGGACTGACTGCAGATAATGTTTATTAAATTTCAAAAATGTATTCAAAATTAATGCAGGAGTGAAAGTAGCTGCCTCCTACTATGGTTCACTGATTCATAGTCTCTCACTGCCCAGCAAAAGGAAATTTGCCTGTAAAACAGTCCAAACTTGTGAAAGCATCAGTAATTCCGTTTTTTTTTTTTCAGCCAGAGTATTAAATTAGAAGATGTCAGCTGATTTTAAACAGTTATTCAAAAAAAGACTACTAGGGAAAGATTCCTAGCAACAAATCATGTAGCTAGCAGCTTTGTGGCTTGCAGCTCTGCCAAGGCAGGAACAATCTCAGAAACAGCAGAGAAATTAGTTCTTCTGCCTGCTCACAAAGGAAACATGGAAGTTCAAAAACAGGGAAAATAAAATTGTGAACTTATCGCCAATTGTGTGTATTAAATGCCAGTAGCTATGTCACATGTACATTATCCGAGCAGCTCTCATCTGCCTGTAAAGTACTATTTACAAATAAAGAGATGTCTTCAGACAAGAAGCAGTTCTGAGAGTCCTACCTACATTTTTAACCACCTTTCTGTTGGGTGAGGATTTGTCTACTACTATATCCTTTTGGAGAACATGATAGGACACTGCTAGTTTTTTTTTCCTGTAAGCCATGAGTTTTTAGACAGGTGAGGTTTTTCACAGAGGTTTTTTTTTTTTTTGAGTTGGTTCCCCAACCATGGGAACAGGATTTACATCCTTGATTTGGTTTGGAAGGCACTATTAGTTTGGTCTAACTAACATTGGATGGGTAATCATAAATTTATCCCCGGGCTGGTCCTTGTTCTCTTATAGAGAGAGAGAGGCTGACAATAAACATTCCCTAAATAACATACTCCTCCACATAACTTTGTAGCAGCGTCTAATTAACATACCCCTCCTAACATACTTCTCGTAACTAATATACACCTCCTAACATACCTCTCTTAACTAACATACCCTTCCTAACTAACATATCCCCCTCAATTAAGGCACACATCTTACCAGGGAATGCAAATGGGTTGGGTTTCATGGCTAGGCTTATAAAGGCCCTAGTGTTCATTAGCCTCTTATATACCTATGAGCCAATGAACTTTACATGAAAGGATCCACTAGTTTATAAAAGCCTTTTCTCTATTTAGGCTGAGGTATGAATGCGATGCCTTGGACAGTGTGAGTTTTTTTTTTTAAATGCTGTTTGGAGAGTATTGTTTGAGGCCAGGTTTCGCATGATACATTTAAGCTCAGCAGTCCAAAATGTAATGAATAAATTATAATGTACATTTAAAAATGTTACTGGTATATAAGAGCTGCATAAATTAGGGCCCTTACCAGGCTTTAGAGTAAGTTGTAGGAGACCAGAGAACTACCAGTATCTGCAATAAGTCCCATACTGACAATAAAAGTTTCAGAGTTTGTATCGACAGCACTAAATATAATTCAAATGGCAGATTATTGAGTAATTAAATATTCTGTATATTACTCAATGTTTTGTAAACAGGGTTGCCCAGCTATGTAGTTTCTCTTTTCAACAGTGACTTAAAAATAAAACACCACAAATGGAGTAAAGCAATGGCATAATAAAATGCGTCACAAAGTATGAACATAAGTCTACCTAACAGCATACAAGTTTGTATTAAAGCAGATGACAATGACTAGCTTGTAAGTGAAAAGTGGTAAGAATGAAAAAAAAATAGCCTAGCAGCAGCTGTATAACCTAAGGATAATTAACAAATATGCGTGCATAGTCTTTGTTTGTGTCTTTCGGCTTTTCCCGGTTAGGGGTCGCAACAGCAGAACTCCGGTCCGCTAATGATTGGCAGTAGAGTTTTACATGCTGGCTTGCCGGGCCTAACACACAACCTTCAACGAAGGAACGCCCACACAGAAGACGCACTAACTGAGAATCGAACGGGTAACGTCTAACTGTGAGGTGACAACGCTATCGCAGCACCACCACCGCAGTCAATGCATAGTCTAATTAATGCAAATAAAGCACATACAATTTCTGCAAATTAGCTCAAAGTATGAATTCTACAAGAGGGTAATACAAACACAAAGTAGATAAACAGCTGTCAGATGAGAGGTATGTAGTTGATGTCATGGAACATCTGGACAATAAGCAACTCAGTTAAAGTGTGGAAATGTAAAAAGTTAATAAAATATAGAAGAGTGATTAGGCAACAGCTTAGTGTCTTAAGGCAGCTTATTGCCCCCTGATAAATAACCCTTTAATCTGTATTATTCACACTAGGTTAATAACAAAAAGCCTAGCTAGTTACTAATTTAGCATCACTGTCTCACTGACATTTTAGCATCTGTGACAATGGCATTGTCCTTCATTGCCTTGGGCTTTGCTGTTATGGAAAGGTGAAACTGCAGAACAGAATTCCAACATGGACAGCGTATGTACAGCAAAGTAAACAGAAAGTATATGCAAAAACTGGAGTGAGCTGGCTCTAGGACTGTATGTAGTTGTGGTGAAGAAGTGCAAAAGTTTGAATTTAACCAGGAGTTAATATTCCAGACAGGGGCGGCTCGTGGCATAGGGCTGCCGGACTGCAGCCCCCTCAAAAATTAAAAAAAGAAAGAAAATAAACGAAAAATAAAAAAAAAATATTTTTTTAAAATTCGCGGACTTCGCATAGACCGAGTCCCGACTTATCGGTCTATGCGCACCATAGGGGGACACAAGGAGACGTCTCTGCCCTTTTACAGTGGACAGCCCCGCCAGGATTAGGGACGCGTCCGGACTGCAAGAGGAGCAGCAGGGACTCGGGACAGAGCCTTAGGGATCTCGTCGGCGTCGGGAAGGAGCATTGGGATCTCGCGGGTCTTCAGTGTTGCGCGGGAAGGATGTATGTACGTTAACTGGATGTATTCATTCAGGTAAGGTGCCTTTTAACTGGATGTATTCATTCAGGTAAGGTGCCTTTTAATTTACTATGTTTATTGAGTTTGTGCTTTTTAATTTACAATGTTTATTTGTGTGTGTATGGTGCTTGTGCTTTACTGGAGTTTGTGTATGGTGCTTGTGCTTTACTGGAGTTTGTGTATGGTGCTTGTGCTTTACTGGAGTTTGTGTATGGTGCTTGTGCTTTACTGGAGTTTGTGTATGGTGCTTGTGCTTTACTGGAGTTTGTATGGTGCTTGTGCTTTACTGGAGTTTGTGTATGGTGCTTGTGCTTTACTGGAGTGTGTGTGTGTGTGTGTGTGTGTGTGTGTGTGTGTGTGTGTGTGTGTGTGTGTGTGTGTGTGTGTGTGTGTGTGTGTGTAAGAAAATGCCCCAGGTGCTTATGGTGGTGTGGTAGGGAATGCCTCAGGCTTGAACCCTGTACCCTGTATGCAGGTGTTAAAGACTTGAGTTCCCTACCCACCACCATTTGTAAAAATTTCAGATTTTGCCTCATATTCGATCTGATCTGTTCCTCATAATATCTGTGGTTTGTAAATGTTGCAATGCTTGATATTTGATGGTGTAGTAGTAGCATTGTTGCCTCACAGCTGCAGGTTCTTGGGTTTGATTCTTGGCTGGGGTTCCTTCTTTGTGGGGTCTGTATCTTCTCCCTGTGTTTGTGTGGGTTTGCTTTTGTGTCCTCCCATGTTACAAAGACATGTCTGCATTATTTCTTCCTTGTCCTCTGCTGAAAATTGTTTATTTGTTCCAAGTCAGACTGTCCTGATTAAAAAATGTTAAATAAAATTGACAGGCATTTGAATTTCAGACTTAAAGGTTTCTGAATGTTTAATTCCTTGCGTATTTGATGGTGCAGTGGTAGTATTGTTGCCTCACAGCTATAGGTTTTCTGGTTTGATTCTTGGTTGGGGTGGCTTCTGTGTGGAGTCTGCATCTCCTCCATGTGTTTGTGTGGATTTGCTCTGGTGCCCTGCCATTTTACAAAGACGTGTCTGCAGTTTTAATCCCTGCTGAAAATTGTTTTTGTTCTGTCCGCAGTAAAATTGACAGGCATTTGAATTTCAGACTTCAGGTTTCTGAATGTTTAATTCCTTGCATAATTGATGGTGCGGTGGTAGTATTGTTGCCTCACAGCTCTAGGTTTTCTGGTTTGATTCTTGGTTGGGGTGGCTTCTGTCTGCATCTCCTCCCTGTATTTGTGTGGATTTGCTCTGGTGCCCTGCCATTTTACAAAGACGTGTCTGCAGTATTAATCCCTCGTCTCTGCTGAAAATTGTTTTGTTCTGTCCAGTAAAATTGACAGGCATTTGAATTTCAGACTTCAGGTTTCTGAATGTTTAATTCCTTGCATAATTGATGGTGCGGTGGTAGTATTGTTGCCTCACAGCTATAGGTTTTCTGGTTTGATTCTTGGTTGGGGTGGCTTCTGTCTGCATCTCCTCCCTGTATTTGTGTGGATTTGCTCTGGTGCCCTGCCATTTTACAAAGACGTGTCTGCAGTATTAATCCCTCGTCTCTGCTGAAAATTGTTTTGTTCTGTCCGCAGTAAAATTGACAGGCATTTGAATTTCAGACTTCAGGTTTCTGAATGTTTAATTCCTTGCATAATTGATGGTGCGGTGGTAGTATTGTTGCCTCACAGCTATAGGTTTTCTGGTTTGATTCTTGGTTGGGGTGGCTTCTGTCTGCATCTCCTCCCTGTATTTGTGTGGATTTGCTCTGGTGCCCTGCCATTTTACAAAGACGTGTCTGCAGTATTAATCCCTGCGTCTCTGCTGAAAATTGTTTTTGTTCTGTCCGCAGTAAAATTGACAGGCATTTGAATTTCAGACTTCAGGTTTCTGAATGTTTAATTCCTTGCATAATTGATGGTGTGGTGGTAGTATTGTTGCCTCACAGCTATAGGTTTTCTGGTTTGATTCTTGGTTGGGGTGGCTTCTGTGTGGGGTGTGCATCTCCTGCCTGTGTTTGTGTGGATTTGCTCTGGTGCCCTGCCATTTTACAAAGATGTGTCTGCAGTTTTAATCCCTCGTCTCTGCTGAAAATTGTTTTTGTTCTGTCCGCAGTAAAATTGACCGGCATTTGAATTTCCAACTTCATGTTCTTCAGAATACATAGTAGCACAACCTTTTTTTTTTTTAGCAATAAGTTTATAAGATGAATATTTTAAATTTGTCCCTATTTTTTGGGACTGTATTCCCCATTATTGGCTTCGTCCAGGTTTTTGTGCTAAGGTTGACAGCTATGGCAAGAACTGAATTCACTGAATATGTTTGAGGGCTGTATTCCCTCATTACTGGGTTTGTCCAGGTGTTTTGTACTAAGAGGTTGACTATGGTGAGAACTGAATTCACTAAATGATAGCCATTTAAGTTTCAGTCTTCCTCTTTTACAAAGCAGCTGATGTGGCGTTTGGTGGTATGTTACTCTGACTGTTTTTGCTCAGGGACCTTGGCAGTAAAATATATGGTGGCAACACAACATTTTATTCTAGCAACTTTCCAAGATTATACAAGCAATGTTTAATGTGTCCCTGTTTTTGGGCTTTTGACCCCCAATACATTTTGGCTTTTCCAGTTTTCTTGAGCTGCGTTGAGATGCAGTTGAGTATTGAGTAGATTTTACAAGGAACTGAGAGCTGCAGGGAATAGAAGTTTAGTGCTTTGCCAAGTTAATACTATAGCACAACAGGCTGTGTACTTGCTTTTGATGCAGAAGGTTGTGGGTTCTACTCCGGTAGATGCTGACGTACTGAGATTGTTCTCCTTGGTGTAGATACTAACTATGAGTTAGTTATCAGTTTGCCATCCATTTCCTTTTGCAATATTATTACTAGCTTATCATTTTTAATGTAATATAGACAATTTATTCCTGCAGGGCAACAGACACTTTATTTTTCGATGAAACCATGAAATATAAAGGTGATTGCTAGCAGCAACCACTTCATTAGTTACAGATTTCTTTAATGTGGAATTATTTAGATGACTGACTTCAGAGATTGTGCATATTTACTGATAATGGACTGTAGAATTGTGCATATTTACTGATAATGGTGGACTGTGGAATTGTGCATATTTGCTGATAATGGTGGACTGTGGAATTGTGCATATTTACTAATAATGGTGGACTGTGGAATTGTGTATATTTACTAATAATGGTGGACTGTGGAAGTCTGAGTAGACTTTTTATGATAAATGTTCTCAACTGGGCAGTTTTGCCATTATGGGTGCATATGGTTTGTTTCATTGCTTACTGGAAAAAATGTTCAAAACAAATTTAAAACATCCTGTAACAAGTGTACTGTATTGTACAAGGAATATAATTTTAGTACAATGAGGAAGGTGTATCAAAGAGCACATGTATGTTTCATATGCAAGGAGCCTATGATTCGAAAACAGCCCAAAATTAATCTTTATCTGCCACTGGCAAAATGTATTTTCTTTGAATGTGGGTTTCAATGCTGTTTCAATGAATGTGAGTTTCAAGGGCAGAGAAGTTTTAATGCTAAGTTTTCATTGTGAGACTGCATTGCTTTGTTTAACAGATGACTTAGTGTTTGTGCTGTAAAATACAAGATAAAACTTTCAAATGAAGTCCAACTCATCATAGAAGTAAAGCAGTATGCACATTAGTGTTTATGGTAAATGGAGTGAAATAGCCAAGTATAATGGTTCATTGGAATGGCTGCAGAGGCTCCATTCAACCATTGTTTTGTCAGGCCGGGAAGGGCAGCAAACTCAGACAGGCCCAGCTGAACTATACCTCCCAACTGTCCAGATTTTCAAAGAATGAATAGATTTTTGCTTCTTATTTTTGGTTTGTTCATAAAATTTGTAGTTTTAATTCCTAAATGATTTGCCAGAAGTCACTCTAAGTTTCAGACTTCATAACCTTCAGAAAAATGCATGTTAAAGTAAGAGCTGTTGTATCAACTGTCTCAATTTATACAAGAGCAATTTTTAGTACTGTTTATATGTGCCCCAATATATTTGGCCTTGTTCTGATTTACTGCATTAACAGGTTGAGAGGTACATGCAAATAAATTGCTTTATAGAATTAGGCATAGCCAACCTCTCAACTGTCCCCAATTTTTGGCTCAAAATGTTGCTCTTCCCCTTATAATCCCTCCATAAAATAGCAATTTTGGAAGAAACATGGAGGGTTTACAATTAAGAAATAACTGTAATAATCAAAGTTATAGATTACTTGAAATGCATGTAGATTCTTTTATATTTTGTCAGCTGCTCAAGGTAGCAGTACTAATATTAAAGTGTCCCTTCTTTGACAGGTAGCAGCTGTATTGTGTGTCTATTTTATATTTTTGCATCACGTTTTGTCCATTTTTCATAAAATTGTGTTTTTGGCAAATTAGTGACATCACTAAAGACTGAAGTTAGAAAATGACAGACATTTGAGTTTCAGATTTTATACCCTTCAGAAAATTCATACTAATGCAAGACCTATTCTATTATCTTTCTAAGTTTATTAGAGCAATATTTAAAAATTGTCCTTATTGTTGGGCCTTTGTCCCACTTCTGTGTATGGCTTTGTCCAGATTTCTTGCTCTTGAGGTTGAGAGGTATGACAAATGTGTCAGGGCCATCACAGTCAGCCAGTGAGATTTCAAATTGTGACATGCTTTTTGCACCCCACCCGCCGATGTAGTGACTCTGGATGTGTCCAAGCAAGGCAAGGAGTGGTTGTATCTACCTTGGATGGGAGGACACACTGCATAAGTACTACAGTGGCTTTTCATCTGTCCTTGATTTTGCAGAATGGTCTGGTTTCTGTCATATTTTGTACTGTTGATTTATGCTTATTACTCAAAGTGCCTGTTGCTCTGTGTTTTAAGTAGCAATGCTTTAATGACCATAAGGTAAGCTTGTCTGAGATCGTAAGATGCAAGTAAGCTTTAATAAGCATACTGTTAAAGAATTGCCAACATTGAAAGCCTATCTGTTGTTGCCATGCAGAGAATACTTGACTAGATAATGTATAAGCCTTGGGTATTAAAGGACAGGATTCCATTATTTTAAAAGCTCATTACACTTGTTGGAGACTTCCAGTCAGCTCTACAGACTTTACCCGTAAACTAAACAGAATGCCAATCATGTGTGGTCCATAACCTGTACAGTAATCCTTTAAGCAATGTATCTTGAGCTTGTTTCTTGTTTGCTTTTCATTTTACTTTTATCATGTTTTCCCCATGAAACAAGTTGTCAGGCAGCAGGTCTTTTTGGATAAGAAACATTTTTACAAGTGGGGGCATCACATAGATTTCTACTTTCAGCATGTTGCTTGGTACTTTAATAAAGCTGAATATATTATAATTAGATCTGCAGTGCAAGGAGAAGTGGTTTGAGTTGAGTGCTTCTGGTTTTCTTATACTTGATTTTGACTGGCATTCCAGTAATGTATTTAAAAAGTAATTTATTTTTCATGCCTCACAACCTTTTGTTTCCATCTAGATATTAAGTAAGCTGTCATGCAGCCAATGCATTGAAATATTTTTATTCTTCTACACTTATTTTTGTCTTGATTGGACTTTCATAATGATGGTTTGCCACCCAGGGCAGCGTATTTAATTAAAGTTAGTTTTTTGTGGTTTTGTGCATAGCTCCTCCCCTTTATGGTTGACCACACCCCTTCCCTTTGACCCCACCCATTCAGCGTCTCCTGCAGCCCCCCTGTGATTTGAAGTCACCAGCCGCCACTGATTCCAGAATACATCATAGAACAACAACAAGGCCTATATCGATGAAATTACTATAGGAGTGATGGATTCCAATTTAAACTGCTTGGGCACATGTCCTGTAGTTGCCTTTGATAGTTTCTGATAAGTCTGTGAAGACAGTGAATAAAACTGAAGCCTACATTTTCCACTGTTGACTGCGTTATTATTTAGAAGTTCTTGAACTGTCATTATCAAATGGATATGAAGTCCTAATATAATAGGCTCACAGAGAAGAGGAGAGAGTAGCCCTAAGGGAATTGACAAACATGACTGCCTTATACCCTATCAGTATTTTTGCCTCCCATAAAACTGCCCAGTATCTTTTAAAATGTATTCAAATTTACAGCCTGTGCTATGTGTGATGCATGTTGTCTTAAGAAGCTTAGCAGTTGTTTGATCAGTAATGCCCCTTCTATGGTGCTAATATGCATTTTTAATAGTACAATAAGAGAGCCTGTGTTATCATTGTATGTACTGTATACCAAGCATAGTAATTCAAACAATGGTTCAAACAATGCATTCAGTCAGAATAATACCCAGAAATAATATATTATCCATTTATATACCTGTCCGACTATCTATACATTTATCCACTTGCCCATTTTCTGCATCACTTGTCCTGGAGAAGATGTGGGTAGCTACAAGATGAGCATCTAGACAAGACTTCCTTATCCCTAGCAACAGTCCCCACCTCCTCCTTTGAGATCCCCCTGCATTCCCAACCAAGATGATAGACATCATCTCTCTTATGTGTCTTTGGGTCTGTCCCATGGCTATGGGGAGGGGGGGACAGTGAACTGGAAGATGAAAGTAGTACATATGTGTATAGCACTGTAAAATATTTTTTTTGTTTGTTTTTTGGTAAAAAAGAGCTACAGCACTGCACAGCAGAAGTGAAATGGCTTTCCTTTCCCCTTGTGATCTCATGGGTAACATAACACTGTGTCCACAGCAGCACTCTGCAGTCTAGCTTATGTGGTTTGCATTTAATTTTGTGTGTGCTCTAAATATTATGCAGTGATGCTAGGAGGTTGACTTAAACTGAGAGGTTAGTCTCCTTCACCAAGAATCTGGGGCAAAGCCTAAAATAATTGGGGGTGGGGGGCAATGGTTCCAAATAACCAAGGGGGTAGTTTCTAAAAGCTTGCCAAAGTATATTTGTATAGTAAGTGCAATTACAGGACCTGCTTTAAAATGAAATAAATATTTTGGAGGGCAGGAAAGATGTAAGCACAATGTTTGCCATAATTTAGTAAGTGTTTTTCCAAAAATCATGTATTTTATGAGGCACAGGCAATATTGTATAAGAACATAATTTATCACCCTGAAAATCATGAACAGCTAAGTGGCAGTTATAGTTCTCACATCAGTGGCAGAGTCTGCCAAAATTAAGATCTTCCCCGGGATTCATGAACCTTGTGCCAGGCGCACGCATGGCGTAGGCGCCACAACGCCAGACATGGCCGCCGAGCGATTCAGGTACGATCCAAACCCACGTGCATCAGCGGCATACGCCGGAGTTGCGCCGCCTCCGGCGTAGGTATGTTAAATACCCCATGTGCGGTGTTGCACCATGCAAATGAAGGCAAGTAGCGATTCACGAAGTGGCGTGGGCGTAGCATAAAAGCACGGCAATGTAAACCAAAAAAAACGGTTTACATATATCCAAACATGACATAGGAGTAACGGAAGGCTGCCAACGTCATGTGTCATAGTGGTGCAACATGGCAATGTAGAAAGAAACCGACAATGTCAAAGGAAAACCTGCTGAAAATGTAAATACCGACATAAATGTCATGTACGCAAAAACCACAGCAGAACCCCAGGACATGTCCGCGGAAGGTGGGGAACAATGAAGTAATATGACAATGCCATAAAAGAGCAGTATAAGACACATCAGCATCACAGCCACAATACACCATAGTATGAATGGAAAGCCACAACCACAGCCCAAGGGTTGCCAAGGAGTGGCGTCGGTGTCTGGCGCCGTAACCATGTATTAGTAGTCAATGCCATGCAAATGAGGCAGATAATACTGAATCGCAAAACCCCCGCCGGCGTAAGGCTGCACCAAACGGCGCAGCGGTAAAACACCGAGGAGTGGCCTAGAGGGAATACCTGTCAATCGCAGAGGGGTGTGCCGCTGTAGGAGGAATCACATTGGAGCCCAGCAAACCTGGGCTGTACAATGCACATCACAGCATCAGGACCGGCGTGTGAGGAAATAGATGCGCTGAGAGTATACAATGCACGCACAAATGCATGTGCACAAGGATGACTACGTTCCCCAAACCAGTCATGTGACGGCCGCCCCGTCAACAACCATGGATACAGGAAGGTGATGCGGAGAATATGAGGAAATGCGGAAGCAGTGTAATTGGAGTCGTAATGAGCAATTAACACCAATCAACCGACGGAGGGCAATCGGCGGCAGCTGACAACTCTGCATGCAGAAATCTGCAAAACGGGAAAGGGGAGGAATATGAATGCAAAGAAAGTAGTGGATGTTGCAGAAATGCAAAGAGCGAAGAACCGATACAGCACAGCCAAGGAGAGAGTTAGCATAACGGCGGCAGACAAAATGCATGACATGTCATGTGCCTGCAGGATGCACTCCCCTAAATAGTAGGTGCAACGTGCAGAAACAGTAAAGTAAGGTGTAAAGCTAAACCAATGCAGGCAAGTGTAATGTAACACCAAAGGCAACAGCGTTGCAGTGCCAACGGTAAAACACGGTAGATAACCCACAGAAACGGCAGCAGAGACACACCCAATGACATCACCGGGTGTACAGCACAACACTATAAAGTGTGAATGCACACAACACACAGCGCGTATTCCCAAACGCTGCACCTCAGGGTGTAAACACATGGGGAACTTTTAGAATGTATATGTTGGGTGCTGCCATGGCCGTGATGCATCAGCATGTGTTAGAGACAGACGGAGTTGCGGAGGAGGGTGCCGACAACTACCGGAGGCCTCAGAGGAGAAGGAGAGTGTTCAGACCAAGGGTGACCTACCAGGGGCTGCAAGACCTGGAGATAGTAGAGCATTACAGGGTGGACAGGGACACGTTACAGCAAATAGTGGAGCTGTGCCAGCCAAGCCTGAGAACAAGAGACAACAGGGGGGAGCCCATCCCAGTGGACACAAAGGTATGTGTAAGCTTGCGAATACTGGCAACAGGTACCTTTCAAAGGCCAACCGGGGATATAATGGGCATCTCACAGGCATCAGCATCCAGGGTACTACACCAGTTTCTGGATGCCATGTTACGACATGCCCGTGAGTATATATACTTCCCCAGATCTCAGGAGGAGTTGGCTAGCAATATGCGCCGCTTCCACAGTGTGGCACAATACCCGGAGGTACTGGGTGCAATAGACTGTACGCACATAGAAATCAAGTCACCACCCGGTGAGCAGGGTAGACGCTACATAAACCGCAAGGGATTCCCCTCCATCAATTGCCAGGTCGTGTGCAATGCGCAGGGCATTATCATGGGTGTGTGTGCTGGCAGCCCCAGAAGCTACCACGACTCCCATATCTGGCATGCCTCACAGCTGTATCAGGTATTCGCCAGGGGGGACATCACACAAGGTCACCTTGTGGAGGATGCTGGCTACGCATTGGAGCCGTGGATGATGACACCCATCAGAAATGCACACACACACATGCAAGAACGCCATAATGAGGCACACGCACAAACCAGAATAATCATAGAGCGTGTGTTTGGGATGTTGAAATCACGGTTCTGGTGCTTGGATACATCTGGTGGAGCCTTGCAGTACTCTCCAGGCACATGTGCCCACATATTCATAGAATGTGCTATGCTACATAATATGATCCTGCGGAAACAGCTGCCACAGGGACATAATGGTGTAGGGCCACCAAGCCCGCCACAACTGCCAAGGCAAGCACAGGCACAGGGCGTTCAGCGCCATGAACACACTGTGCCAGCCCCAGTAGGCAGACGGAGGCGTACCCAATATGCCTATGCCTTGGCAAAGAGGGAACGTATAGCACATACTCTGACAGCGTAGGCCCCATGGACTGACACCTCCCTACCTGCACACACAGTGAAATGGACGGCACACAAACATGTCCGCCTGTAATGTGTACTGTATGGGCGGTCCCATGTGTGACTCCAACATAGGTAGCACCCAAACACTGCACAACCAACAGCCAGCGGAGCATGGAACGCCAACACCTCAACCGCACGCGGGTCCGACAGCAGACGGCGTAGCCGTATGCTGCCACATTCGGCGCAAGGTGTCTACATATCTACATATGTGCATACACAAATATGGATATAGATATCATTACACACATAGAAATATATGTACACATACACAGATATAAAGTACAACAAGTTAAACAGGGAATCACAGGGATGCAAGGTTACAGATGCAGTAAGATGCAAACTGTCAACATAGTAAACATACTGAACGACAACCCGACTATCCGGGAGGGTGGACAGAGCAGGGAACGCCACCCATGGAAAGGTCAACCCACCTAAATGCATATTCGCCATTCGGGATGATCGCCAGGCCACGATACAGTAACAGGACATGTGCGTGTAATATTCTTAGGATATGAGGGCGGAGGTAGACACCGCCGCCGGCGATGTGGTCAACGTAGGTACTGTGTGCAACCGTCCCTGCGAAAGCGGCAGTATGTCTATGTGTGAGGTGAGGGTGTCGTGTGTTCCGCTGTGCCAGTGTAATGTGTGTGACACTATAAAATGTGTATGTAGGTGGCATGTGACAGGCGGAGTAGAATAACATGTGTAGGCATACAGTATAGGAACCACAGGTGTATGTATAGCACTACCCACAAAGTAGTACTGAGAGCTCCTCACTGGCTAGGCGCGTGGCGACGTAAAACGATGCAAATCGAAAATGTCCCAGAATGTACCACAGGAGTATAGCCAACATGACATGCAAAGGACACATGAACAAACCATCACCGTATGTATGGCGCCGACATATTAATTCCAATACGATATATCGGCAACGTTACGCAGCAATAGTTATGTACCGCGGAAATACGCATGTGCTACCCCAGCACCGATCGTGGACACGTATCGTCCCGTAAACACCGCTGTGTGTTCTACGAGTGTTAAACAAGCAATCGCCACCCGAATAGGTGGCAACCGGTAGCATACAGGCCGTCCCAACTACAGGACCACAATGATCGTAAATATCCGTGACAAAATGCCAAGGGATAGTCGGCACCTATGAACAGCTGCAGATATACTACCGATGTGATGGAGGAATACATGCAGGAAGCACACAAGCAGGCGGTACCGACAGCAGACAACATCAACAAAACCTACACTCCTAGAACAACAGACAGGTAACTTGTAACTCCCCAGGCAGGGATGGAGCACACACAGAAGCATACCGTGTATGTACAAATGCAAGGCCCACAACCCGTACCCGTCACCCACAGCCGCCGATATACCCCATCGCACATATCAAAGGGATACAATCCGAAATAGCAGCAAAAACATACAGGCAGTTAATGACAGCGGCATACCTGCAACATCCCGCGTGGGAACCACTATCAGCAGCGGATGCATACCTGCATCCGTTGTGTACAGGAATACAAGAGCTATGTTACACATCAGAATGCAAAACACCATCGACAGACGCCGGCAGGACACGGACACCCACATGTGGAACATAATACCATACCCAACACACAGAATCCAAGGCTAAAACCACAGGCAAATGTACCTGACGCCACACATAGTGGTTGTAGTCACACATAATATAACACAATACATACCATCCCCACGAAGGTAGTGCAGATAACCAATGCCCAGACGATGAATGAACCATGCCCTAGTTCCGACGCGTACCGTACGAATGGAGGAGATGCACAGGTGATATGCGCATAAGTACACACCGAGGAACAGCTATTGGTGTGATGAACCCACATGCCGCAGGTGACGACGGATATAAGGAAGACTCCCAGGATAGTCAAACTGTATGTTCATACCGAACAAAGAGGTTATTCGTACAAGAGCCGAGCACTTGTCAGTAGCGAGACACAAACGGAATACGCAAAGCAATACAGGAAAGGTATGTAGAACCCACGAAATGTACTGGTGTGTAACGCATGATATGTACGACGAATCTGCACTGTATGTGAACGGTGTTTGTCAGTAAAGATACCTGTCCATAAAGGAGAGAGTGGTGAAAGGTGATTATGTAGTGTTAACCTGCTGAGTATACCAACCACTGTGGACACTGTGTGCACAGCAGTGGGACATCATGTACACAGCTGGGATAGGCCAAGGGGTGCCATTGTGATTTAAAACACAGAACAATGCCACCACCCACGCTGATGCTGGCAGTGGATGTCCAACAATGAAGTGTCACAGCAGGGGATAGGACATGTATGTATAGTGTCACAGCACACATGTGTATGGGCAGATATTGTCGATGTCATACGTAATGTGTGCACGATGTGCACGTATGCCTCGCAGTAGGGGTGACCATGTCAAGTATGTATAATGTAAAGCTATCATGATGGATACGTTCAGACATTATACACAGTATCACAGGCATAGCATGCATGATGGACGTATGGCCTAGTGTTATGTACATTAACAGGATATGTATGACCTGCAGATATGGGACAGAGCAGTAGCAGAATAGCCACCCAAAATGGAAGGAACATCAAGTAACCATGTCCAATCTATCTGTAGCAGGTGCAATGTGTGCAACAATGATGTCTGGCAGGTCCATGTGTAAACACATGTGCAATGTACACAGTCGTGCCACCCCATGGTACTGTCCACTGGACAGCAAAGGTGGATGTCAACTGCATGTCTACACAGTACTGCTGTTGTGGTGGTCCCATGTGTATGTGTCACCCTATCAGCAAGGGAGCTATCACATGACCAGTGCCACAGTGTGTCCCTGTGGGATGTGCACAGGACCTATGTTCTACAGCATGGTGTGTGTCTAGTCTGTGTAGGTAAACAGAAGGCCAGGCTAAGCAATGTGGCTTGTGTGCACATATGCATGACTGCTTCATTCACCCTGCCCACTGCAAACGCCATGTAGGAGTACTACATGCATCAGTAATGTGGAGGACATGGCCCATGGCAGAGTACATGACACCACTGTGTAAGTGGTATGCAGATGAGTACAGATGTGTTCCCCGTCTGTCATCTGCATATGTAAACTGTCTGAGCCTGGTATACATCGTGGCATGACTATACTGTGACATGGAAAGTTGTAGCTATTGTGGAAGGCACACCACGAATGTGTTATAGTAACCCTGCCCGTGTGTAGATGTGTGTATGGCACAAGTACAAAGGCTACCAATGTCCCAGCAAAACACATAGTCCAGATATGTGTGGCCCTGCAGATGTGTACCCACGCCACAGTGGAATATGGCAACCACAGCACCATGTGGGGCATGTGTGTGTACAGCAACCATGTACAATGTGAAATGCATGTATAGGGACAGTATCCACGTGATACCCAGTGGATGACTGTCGCTATGCAAAGGTGATGTGTACATGGCCTTCTTGAAAACAATGGAGGGGATAAATGTATCTCCAAACACCATCATACTAGGTGACTTCAACTACCCTAATATAGACTGGGAACACTACTCAAGCCCAAACACTCTAGCCCAAAGGTTCCTGCAGTTCATAAACTCAAATGCCATGGAACAACTAGTCACCATCCCCACAAGAGGAGAAAACATACTTGATCTCATCATCACGAACATGGGATCGCAATGTTCAACACCGGAAGTATACCCCTCACTGGTGAGATCAGATCATAAACTAATCTCGCTGGAGGTCCTCATCCCACCCCCACCTGAAATAAAAAAGACCACAGTGAAAATCTTCTCAAAAGCCGACTTCACACTTCTAAAAACTAGTGTGGTCACCTTTAAGGCCCCTGAGCCAGTGGTAAACATTACTCAAACCGCTGAATCACTTACAAATGCCTTCTACCAGCACCTACAGGACTGCATGGATCAGGCAATCCCAAACCAAACTAAGACTCTTCGTACCAAAGGCAAGCGTCCAGTCTGGTGGACCCCAGCCATAAACAAGGTCTACAACAAAAGGAGGAAGCTACTACAAGATAGAGCAAAATCCTTGAAAGGTAAGACACCTTTGATCATTATAAGTAAAAAACTAAGAGTTCTCATAAAATCATCCAAGGCAAATTTTGAGAGAAAAATCGCCAAGGACTCAAAAGACAATCATAAGGCCTTCTTTAGCTATGTTAGAAACCTAGGAGGAAACTCCCAGATATGCTCAGAATTAGTTCAAAATGATGTGAAGATTACTGAACCTACACACATTGCCAACATACTGGCTGACAGGTTCAGTGCAAACTTCTCCCCTCCCAAAGGAGAGATATCTATACCAGAGGATTGTAGCCCCCCAAACATCTCCAACGCCCAGGTGAGAACTGCTCTCTCCAAAGCAAAAACACAGCATCCATGGGACCGGATGATGTCCCCTGCTGTGTGCTCCACGAACTCAATGAGGAATTAAACCCGCAGTTAGGACAGCTGTTTAATCTTAGCCTCACCTCAGGATACGTACCCAAGGAGTGGCGCACGGCAACTGTGGTCCCACTTCACAAAGGCGGTGCCTCCACCGACCCTGGAAATTACCGTCCCATTAGCTTGACAAGCCTTATCTGCAAAGCCATGGAGAGGATCATAATGGAACTCATAAATAAAGACATAGGGAACTTGCAGACTTTGGATCCAACCCAGTTTGGCTTTGTCAAAGGCAGATCATGCCTTTTAAACTAGGTTGACTTTTTGAGACAGTCACCAAGGCCATTGATGAGGGAAAGGCAGTCCATACAGCCTACCTTGACCTGGCAAAGGCCTTCGACACAATACCCCACTCAGGTATCATAGAAAAACTCATCAGCTTGAATGTAAACCCATACATCACAAGATGGGTTGCAAACTGGCTAAGTGACAGAACCCACAGGGTCAGAGTTGCTGGATCCATGTCAGACTCAAAGCCTGTTACAAGTGGTGTCCCACAGGGCTCAGTCCTGGGTCCAGTCTTGTTCGGCATCTACTTTTCTGAAGTACAAGCAAACACAGGAGGGTTATGGCTGACAAAGTTTGCAGATGACTGCAAACTGGGCCATAGTCGAAACACATCTGACACAGATATCCTTCAGAAGGGCCTCACAGAAACGGATAACTGGTGCCAGAGCCATGGCCTAAAGTTAAATGCCAAGAAATGCATAGTCATACCCTTCGGGAAAAACAAGGTTACCCTAGCTACCATATAGGTGGCAATCCACTGAGCACAGAAGAAGTCATCAGGGATCTGGGGACCCAGGTTGACAGTAGCCTTTCGTTTGACACTCATGTTGCTAAAGTAGTTAGGAAAACCTTCTACATTGCCCACCTGATCATGAAGGGATTCACATCTAGATCAAGGGAGGTCATCATCCCCTGTACTCATCACTCATTAGACCTATGATTGAGTACAATGCCCCATTCGAATGTATCTGACCCGACACCTGCAGCAGCTGGAAAGGCCCCAAAAGTTCCTCACCAAAAGGATAAAGGGTCTCAAAATATGTCTTATGCTGCCCGACTGAAAGAACTCCAGCTCTATTCAGTCTCATACCGCTTGCTCAGAGGTGACCTGTGCCTGACATATAAGGCCATGTCAAACCCTGATTTGATGAATATGCTTCACCTCATAAAATCTAGATCCCTCAGAACCACAAGGCGGAGACTTAAACCTTGACACGGTTATTAATAGAACGTGCTGGAGGGACAGATTCATCACCCAGAGACTCCCTATGCTGTGGAACAAAATCCCGGTACATGTGAGGCAGAGCACCTCGCTGGCCTTGTTCAAGAGGAATCTTGACCAATGGATGGGGATCAGATATACCCCAGGGATTACTTCAGTGTCACTGCTTGACAGAGGCACAGCAAAATAATAGGCATAGTTTTATTCAAACTAAAGGGGTGGCGAAAGCCAAATAACTATGGGCTAGGCTTATAAATGCCCTTGGGCAGATAGCCTAGTATGAACCTATGAACGTATGAACCTATGAACAATGACATCTACACGATATATCTGCCACACCGACACCTGTATGGTTGTTAGCAGTATGAGCTGGTGGAGCTAGAATGCTGCCAGGTATGTAGATGTGGGACATGTAGACATGGACATTACTCCGTGACAGCATGTTGTGTATGTAAGCAAATAGTGAACATGAGGGGACACATGACTGAGGACTGTGTAATGCCACATGTACCGTACATGTCGTAGGTAGCATGATATGCTTGCACCACTGTGTGACCTGTCCAGGAGTCACATAGCCTAACATCCTGAGACACAGGGTATGATGTGATGGTAGATGTGTACATTGCCAATACCAGAATGTGGAATGGTGCTGAAGGGCAATGTGGGGATAATGTCTGATCTGTTACCCTCTGTACTACACCAACCCCCCATGCAATGGTATGACAGGTGGCCATCATGTGGATGTGGTGTGCTGTGGCACACAGACGCCCAACAAGGGTGCCAGTAAAGGCATGGAAGTCGTCAATGAGTGTATGAAGCATGTATGTGAGGATGTGCCCCAGTGCCATACCGAATGGTGCAGTCATGTCTGTATGAATGCAGTCCCACACGTGCAATGCACTACCACCCATGTGTAGTGTGATAGATGCGGTGGTGTGGTGGTCAAGGTACACAACGTCCATGAATGGGCTAGCAGTTAATTCAGTGGGCTGCTGCAGAGACACATAACAACCAGTTTGGCGGGATATAACAGCTATGGAGATTGGAGGTGACATTGGGACAGTGTCCGAGGACATAATGTGTGCATGGCAGTACCATGTATGTGTCCACAGGGACAATGCGATGTCCATGTATGGATTGGAACCCTGTAGTGAGTGAGAGTGTATATTATTGGTAGGTAACCCATTGGCTGGCATGTTGCCAACAACATATCTGTCGGCAATGCCTGGGTGACTGCCGTATGCTACATTGAATGTGGATGTAGCCAAACAACACAGACATACCACCACACTGCGTGAGGGCCCACACTGCAAAGTATGGTGGTCATGTGTAGGTAGCTAGCTGTGGAGTATGTGATGGACCACGAGGACACACCATGACTGTCAAGTGATGCACCACACACATTTGAACATACCCACCATGCAACAGCCTGCACATGCGCCCATACAGCACATGTGCATGGAACATGCATACCACCGTGGCATCTGTAAAAAGGCCAGTACCACCATGTCTCTGTGTGGAATAGCATGGTCCCTACCAGTGCGTACATGTAGCGGAAGTGCATTGTGATATGTGTCAGCATAGTCATGTATACTGTCCGTCTGCCGGGGTGCCATGCCATTAACTACCCCTGTCAGCAGATGTTGGTAGTACCGGCTGTTGAGCACATGTACCATGTATGCTGCAATGGGTGTGTGTCCAGGGTGTGGCTAGCAGGGCCGCAAAGCATATATGTCCATCAACCAGAGGGGGGATGTCTGTAGGTATAGCACACAGACACATGGAGGTATGGTGCATGCCAAGGGTAGTGTAGGTATGGTATGTCTTGTTTAATGTGTCACCCAGCTATGTGTAGTGCATGGCCAAGCATGTGTGGGTACATGGGAGTCCATACTAGGGAAGTGCGTGTTGCTGTCAGCACATGGCAGTAGCAACTGTCCGAGGTGCAATGTACAGTATGATAACACAGCCAGCATGTAACCTGTGGTGTACAGTGTATTCACCGTCACGTGTCACAATGTGTCTAGCGGTCACAAACATGGGTATCCGAACATGGAGTACCTATGATGCATTTGCCTTAGAAAAACATACAGTATGTGTGTAAATCACTGTGTGATGTGGGATCCACTCACCTGTGTGTGTTGCAGTCCAGGTATGTGCCTGGGAGGTATGATCTGTGTACAATATGGACCGGCAGGTGTGCTCTGTAGAGCATGGAGGCAGGTCCCAGGCACCGCAGATTAATGTCAGGCATGCCTTACTGTGTGTGCAGTGCATGTGTACAGCACAGTGGGGGGTGCAAGCAGTGTCACACATCACTGCATGCCATGCCTGCCTGTGACAGCCCTGCTGGCGACAGACATGTGACACTGCTGCAGAGGCAGCATAGCATGTGAAGATGGACATGTGGGCCCCACACCCTATGCAGATGTCCGCAGGTCATGTGTGCCACAGTACTGTGGTTGACCATGACTGTCATACTGGATCAATACCACATGCCTGCATAAGTACAGTATGATCATAGTCAACAGTCGCAGTGACAGAGTAGGCAAATGTACAGTATCCCTGTGTGCAGACCACTGCCTACTGTACACTCGGCTAGACACACACCCAGAGGGTGAATACACCATTGAGCCATCAGATGTCCCATTCCACGTAGCCTGTACAATGTCATCACAGGGTGGTCACAATAGCATGTGGTAAGACAGACATGTTGTACCAGGTGATGTGTCATGTGTGCATATGTTGACTTGCACAGCCGTTCACATGTCTGCAACATACCGGTGCATGATGCATACTGTTACATGATGTGTGGAACTGCACTGTGACACACAACAGGGACATCTGACACAGGTGTGTTGTGAATGGTGTAACCCATGTTCACACAGGATACACACTGCCGCTGTTGGCAGCCATGCTGGTGGCTACCAGTGGTGCATGCAGTGGTCATACAGACATACTGCATACAGTGTTCATGCAGGGATGTCCATCCTTGTGGATGATGTGTTGCTATGTGAAGGTAGGTGTGTGTTGTGAATGTTACACATCCAGATGACACCATCTGGTGCAGTCATGGTCGTCGACAGCATCACACACATCCACAGCAGTCAGAACCCTGTCCTGAGAATGTGTGTCAGTCACCCTCGTACTGTGTGACATATGTGCACATGGCAGAACACCTCCCTCTGTCATCTAGGATGGCTATGTGATGGCTGGAATGTGCCGTGATAATGTACAATGCTGGTAGCCCAATGAAGTACGTGGAATCAGACACAGTACGCCATGGCTGCCATGTAAACCATGCACAACAATGACTGTCTGACAGACACAAACAATGCGTTGACATGTTGAACATGTGCACATGAGAACTCCCAATGAGGTATGTTGCACATATCGATGTACAACTGTCATCTATGGCCATAGCATGGGTGCAGACGCACATACCCACAGGCAGTACCACGTGATGCAGGTAGGGGGGTATTGCAGGTGCACATGTGACAGTTGCTGTACCGCCACATGTCCTGCATAGCCGTCATGTAGGGGTAGTAGTGGCATGTGACTGATGGACATGCCTGTACATTTGACCATGTCCCACAGGAGATGTGTTATGTGTGTACAACATGTGATGTGCCAACATTAAGCTGTGCAGTGTATGGCCGCCAGTGTACCTGTATGACTTGTTCTGCGATGGGTGCAAAGGCACATAGTACTGCATTGCACGCCCACAAGCCCCACACAGGTGCATAGCCTGAACATACAATACAAAGAGGGTGTGGGATGATAGCAACCCACAACAGGAGATGGTGCGGTGGCAACCCACTACCACATCCGTGGGTATGGTGTGCATGTGTATGACACATTAGCACCTGAGAAGCTAGCAGTACAGCAGTACAGGGTTGCATGCATATATGTTCAACAATAGCCCTGTGTGTCCCACCACTGGCCCGTGGATAGACAGACACCAACACAATGTGCAGATATGATATGTGCACAGCACATAAACGATGCCTACTGTAGAACAGGCAGACTGTGTACACATGTGCACAGTACTTCTGCGCCAGCCACACTCAAACACGTTATGTGCCGAACCACAACAATAGTCCAGGCCATGCCAAAGCTGGACGTGCATGCATCTGTGTATGTACGCCTGTGAATGTCTCCGGCGTAGCGGTATAGCTGTGTCACTGTTCTTCACAACATAATGAATGGGTTGTATGTGTGATGGGTGCGTCATATGTGTATGGTCAGATCGACGATACCATCAGTGCCCCTGCTATGTGAACATCCCTGTCCCCATACATGGATACCTATGCTGTGCCCAACATCACGTTTCCAGAGGGAGGGATGGCGGTGTGTAGTGCACCAGCAGACATGGGGGTGGCAGCAGGCACTGGATGTAGACATATGTGGTACCCACGTCAGTCCAGGTAACCATCCATGTGCACGGGATAGCAGTGTGTGGCCACATACAGCACTGTGTAGATCAATATCGCAGCACATAGCACCTGTCAGGGTTACAGTGTATGCATGGGTGTGTGATACCTGCATGCACCAGACACACCCCCACCAAGCAGCGTGCAGCCTACCTTGCATAAGGCAAGTGTCCACACCATGGTGATAGACATGTGTAATGTCCAAATACACATAGCAATGACATATGGAATGGACAGCCACCCTGCCAATATCATTACCCCCCAGGTGGATCACATCCCAGTGCCATGTATGTGGCATACCTTGCCATACCATGCAGCCCTGCCCAGCAAGGCTGCATGTGCTATCACAGTCCTACATGGTGTGATGGCCAAAAGGCACTGTCACTATCAACCATACACAGCAGTAATGTTACGGTGATGCACCCTGTGGTGTTACAGGTGCTGTGTGCTGCTGTGGACAATGTGCGTGTGTACATGCTATGCATGACCTTCCCTGCTAATGTGGCATGGTTACACATTGTCCCATGTGTCTCACATGTGCAACACAGGTGAGCCGTG
This sequence comes from Protopterus annectens, assembly GCF_019279795.1. NCBI lineage: Eukaryota > Metazoa > Chordata > Ceratodontiformes > Protopteridae > Protopterus > Protopterus annectens. The sequence continues at coordinate 80,419,218 of NC_056732.1, read as the reverse complement.
GAAAGTTGGCCAACACCCATACAGTGCTGTGTGGATGTACATGGCACAACACATGCATGTGCAGGTGTCCATGTGTATGTGTACAGTGCCACTGCTGATGTTCATAATGGCCACGTACGTGATGTCTATTGACATATAGACAGCATCCAGGTGAACAGTAGAACTGTTGACACAAGGGGACCCGTGCCAACTGATATGGACACAGGTGTAGACAGGTACACATGTCCACAGCAGGCTAACATCAACATGGTGCGTGTACAGTGTGATGAGGTGACACACAGATATGAAATGACACCCACTGCTCAATGGTGTGACTGCAACACATTGGCTGTATCACTGACATGATGCCTTGCAGAGATTACTGTGCAGATGTTGTACATGTCATAGCAATGTATTCCCAGCAGTATGCCAGAACAGCAGTGTAAATGTGACCTGCCACCATCGTTATGTCAGTATAGT